>NW_027512564.1:300000-454226 GCF_048772815.1 Callospermophilus lateralis
CATAACCCAATTGAGTCAAATGTATGAAAGATGATATATCTTGAGCTTTGTAATGTTTTGAACAACCAATAAAAATAAATAAATAAATAAAGGTTTAAAATTTAGTGGGAAGAAATCAGCTAAAAATGGGTTCAGATGTATTCATTTTGCTATACAGAAACTTTGTTTTGTGAATATCACAAATTTATTTTACCAGAAAATGCACATAAATTGAGATTAAAGGATAATTCACCTAACTTCATGAAAAATTCATAGCATTTTCTACACTTTTCATATTTCATTTTTTTCGTGAATATTTTGTCATGGACAAGGTCTAGTCTTAGGCTATTCTTCCAGAATACTACCTCATCTGACAAGTTCGTACAATGTGTTGGATTGTTCTTTTCATCTTTTATTTAATAGTTTCTAGCTGATAATGTGTATTTTTTCTTATCTTTATTTGGACATACAAACCTAACTATATCTTTGCATTTTATGTTTTACTGGGGAAGAGACTCATCAAAAGCTCTTTGTTATATGTATCAACAATCAAACATCTAGAGCATACAATTATTCTTAATTTTGCATGAAAATAAATTTGTACCATTTTTCTTATAAAGATGTAGTATTATTAATAATGTCCCTACTGTAATAAGTAACTACTTACAAGAAGAATTAAACAATTGACTTTATATCAATTTTTAACATGAAAAGTACTAAAATAAGTATTTGGCAATTAATACACAATTGATAGAAATTGAAATCACAAGAAAGCCATTTAAAATGTCAGTGCATATGGTCCTTAAATAATAGGTTGTTCAAATAAAATTTCTCTAATTCATAAGAGTTAATATGCCACATTACAGCTTAATGTGATATAAAACTTTAAATTATCAGTATTGATAAATAAGAATGATACCTGTTTACTTAAATATGTTTATTTGATTTTCACTGTAAGATGTTAATTATGGAAGAATTGAGAATTAAGAAAGACTTGGTCTATATTATTTCTAACAGGAAAATCAAAGTACTTTTAAATATATATATATATATAATGCATATGCATGAATATAGATACATATGTATAATAAATGTATTGTAATATATCTATCAGGTGATTATAATTTTTAAATTTTCTCAAGAAAAAGAATGACTATAAAAAACAGTCTTAAATTTAAATTTCATAGCATACTACTGTTTGTAATGACATGAGAGAAAAATAGATATGGAGGGGAAACCAAAAAGGAAGGGAGAGAAGGGGGAAAATGAGGAAGAAAGTGAGTAAAGAAGAGGGACATGAGTGTATGATGTTAAGATAGAAGTGGAGGGGCTGGGTTTGTGGCTCAGAGGTAACATGCTTATCTAGCATGTGTGAGGCACATGGTTCTATTCTCAGCACCACATACAAATAAACAAAATGAAGGTCAATCAACAACTGAAAAAATAAAAAAAGAAAAAAGAAGAAATATTACGAAAATTCCAAGCTTTGATGAATGTTAAATAAAAAAAATATGTTACATAGCCTTATGTAATTTCTAGACTATCCAAAATAGTCACTAAATGTTAGATTATTAGTGCTATAACTAAAAATCCATTGATCTTTCCTCTACATTCTGTGGCATGCTAGTGCTAAAATAAATTGTATTATTAATTCCCCCCCAAATCCTAATATTTCTACAGTAACTGACCCAGTTGAACATCAATGCAAGTAGACTCTATGAGACATGATGTGTATTTTGACGTTCATTTTTATTCAACACTGGTACATTACTATCTTCAGTTTATGCACATCATAGCATATATGTTTCATCAAAATTTCTCAAATTTATAGGCATTTGTTTCACTTTCAATCACTTCCTGCTTGAGAACACATGTATTCCTCCATGTTTCATAACTGCTCTTTTCATGAGACTTCTTCCCAAAAACATTATTTTCGATTTCCATTATCACATTTGAAGCAAAACGCACAAACCCGTCACAATAAACCATAACACTAATATTACCATTAGATGTATAACTGGTTGGAATGAATGGTTGTATATCGATATAAGATTTCTTACTTAGTTTCAGATATCAATTCAATCCATTATTTAAAGTGGAACCAGTTATATTATTTATTCACAGTACAGTCTATTCACGAATTATCTCTATATTCATAGACACAGGTACACCTCTTTGTACCCCCAATACTAATTTATACGTCCTCAATATATAGCTCCCAGAAATGGTGGAAGAAATACCCATGTCACCTGATCTCCATATACATTTTATCACAGTAATATTCTGGACATAAAAAGCAAAGGTCACACTTATGATTGTACAAAACCTAAATGGAAAGTGAACATGGATTACTAAAAACATCCATGTCCAGGTTGCCTAATGCTCTCAAATGAAAATCCTATTGGTGACTACATATTTGTTTCTTCCAAAGATTATATATTCAAACTCAAACATGTTGAAAATGTCTAATCCTGTCACTCACTTTATACTTTGCCTGATTTTGTAATGTCTCTATTGATATCTGCTTTCCTACATATTTTCCCCAGTTAATCATTGTGACTTCCTCATCACATGTGCTGATATTTACATTCACTCTCTTAGCGATACCCTAGTTCTAAAGAACTTTTGTTCCAAATCCTACACTCATTCTTCTTCCTAAACCTACCGACTATCTTCCTAATCCTACCGACTATCACTTTTTGACTGGATGTTCTCTTCTACATTCAATCATCCAAGGTGAAAGGTCCTATGCCATTGTATATCGATTTATCTGAAACATCTGTGCAGAATGTAATTCAATGCTAAGTATCCCAATCAAGGGACAAATGAAGTTCTGGGCTTCAAATCTTACTTAGATTTCTGTTTTCGTACATATATTTCACCTCTATATTCTTATAAATATCACAGGTTCCCAATACCATTATTCATCCAGCAGAATGGTTCCTAACCCATATCGAACATGTTAATAACACTAATCATACACTGTTCCCTCAATCTAACTTTACTGAGGAGCAGCGACAGTGTTGGTCTTACAATACAGGAATGTATGGGATCTTCCACCTGCTGAGAACATCAAAGGTACATGCAGAAATGATCTCTGGAGAAGATGTAGGCAGCTATGAAGGACCTGAGAGAGCAAAAGACATCTCCATGGCAAAGAACCTGGTAGGATGAAGGAATGTGTCTGAATCAGCCTCACTCTTCTTAATGTAGAGTAGACCAAACCAGGCCTGTGTGGAAAGCTCTTCCCAGGTGCGTATGGTTGATATACCATTCTAACATATGAAAGTGTCACAGGAAGTAGGGGCAGCCTCCATCTCATGGGACCCTTGGAAGCAACTGTTAGGACAAAGTGGTTGCCAAGGCAGTTACCTCATTCAGTTCCTGAAAGAAGTGACCACACCTCACTTCCTTGATGATGAAAGTCTCTGAACTTGGGATCCAGGAAGCCAGGCACCCAGAGCCATTACCAATCCCAGTCCCAGTGGTCTCACTTGTTTGAATTTACCAAAGACAGAGTCAGTCTTTCTTCTTACCTGTTAAGGTCTGTAAACAAGTCAGATTGGCACCTGTTATTTTGCCAGAGAAATGTTAGAGTCTGTAAAAAAAGTCTGAATGGCGCCTGGCAAAATGCCAGAGGGAGTGGTTTGTGAAGTAACAAAAGTGAGCCATTAAGTGTGGAGATTCCTTATTGTTTGACTGCTGTATCTATTTCATGCTAATTAGATAGGCTGTGTAAAATGTATAAATACCGCTCTTATTCAACAATAATTGGCTTCCACTCCTGCTGCATCAGTCTACCCAAGTTGTTCGTCACCCCCCCCCCGGTTATTTTGCCCAGCCAGCCGGGCTGCGGCACTTACCTACAGATGTGAGGATGGCCAAATGCCAGGAAAGCTCTGAAGATAATTCTTTTCTGATAAAGCAGGTATTGGCTCACCGCTGACTCCTGACTACTTCACAGAGTTAGCAAAGGAAAGCAGATTTGAGACAGGACAAGCAATTTTGGGGAACATAGTATGGCCCACCAGTCAGAGGACACTCTGGATAGTCACAGACCAACTTGGAGGAAAGAGTTGCCTTTGTGGGTGTGGTTGTGGGTTTGTGTATTCCACTGTGTCTGTGGTTATAGACATTAGAAAAGAGAATGCATCAATGGAATTGTTCTGTCTAGTAGAAAGCTTCTCAGCATTCATCCTGCCAAATTTATGAATGGACTACGGCTTTCCTTATGAATGGGCAACACCTGCTATCTTCCTAAGTTCCTGTTTTCTTCCTGAATTCTGGCCACTCTCAAGAATAGGCTCATGGTTTTGTGTAAAAGATATGTACCACCTCCAAACTCTATAACATGGCCTTGTACTGGATAGCTGAAGGGAATGGAGAGGAACTCAGAAAACTCAGATATCAGTGTGACCAGTAAAGTGTCAGTGGAGAAACACTGATTTGGGCCTTTTGTTTACCTATTGTTCCGTTGCCCTGAATGTCTGGAAGGTCTTTGCCTCAGTCCACCCCTTTGTGAAACCTGAAGAAAACAGTTGTCTAATGGAAAATAATGAGCATCACCTGTGGCTCTTTGCTTAATTGCCGTGGAAAGGGATGTGTCTGAATCAGCCTCTTGGCCCTGTGTGAGGCTGTGACTTAGATTCTCACCACCTGATGAATCTAAGGAAAGATCTCATGTGTGCATCCAAAACCAAAATGGAAAAAGAGCAGTCTTGTGGATGAAGTCTCTCGCCTTCCTCTGTAAGGTTCCTGAATTCTATCAAGTGAGAATAGGTATCTTTGGTTCAAAAAGTTTTTCAAAGCCCTGCAGAGGCAAGCCCATAGGTGCTTGGATTTTCTCATAACTCCAATTCACATAAAGAATCTAAACCCCACAGACATAAGGCTCAAATTGGAGAAGCAGAGCAGTATTAATGGCAGGCCTAATTGATCACTCCTTGTTCACAGATAGGTTGTCAAGCCTCCCTGACATTAGACAAATGAGGGTAGGGAGCATATTTTGGATACTGTCTTCAGCTGCAACCCTCATGGAAACTTCCAGCCAGAGGTTATGATGAGTGTCTATGTGGAAGTAGTTGAGAGCCATGTGGGAGTGTTTTGGTTTTAATTGTGGTCATTTGTTTGGCTGATGGAAGAGATGACTGGGTCCACCTTGGCTTGAACTCTGGTGTGAGTCTTCTTAGAGACTGAGTTCTGGAAATGACTGCAGAGATGTATTGCCATGAATTGTGTTGGGATTTTTGGAGGCCACACATGGTAGTGGCCTTTGGAAACTGAGATCTAGGCCCGGGGGGCTTCCCACAGAGCACTGGGAATCTGAGCCAGAATATCACATGATTTTATTCTGAAAGACTTGACAGCCATAGTTGAGAGTAAAAACACACATGGACCTCACATTGTAGACCTCAATGGGCCTGGCTTCATTTGATCTTTTGGCCACTCTTTGGGAAGTCTTGCCTGTGAGAGTTCTCCAGATCTTTCATTGAAATGGGCTTTCTCACCTTTTAATGTTTCCAGAATGAATTAAATCCCACAGTGCCTCCAACCTCATCCTTGAAAAATGGCTAGATAAACATCATAAAAATTTGAAATTCCCATCACCAGGTGACACTGGATACACTTTGGATTTCCTGTTGCTCATCATGAGTGTACCAGACAGTGCCTTGATTGACTGGGTTTCATGAAAATGGTGTAGAACAATGATGCAAATAAGTTAAAGTCTGCTGAGTAGTGGGCCTAGAGCAGTGTTTTGCAGGTCTGTGATAAAACTTCTGTGGTGGGGTCATGTGGATCTGCCAAAAGGCTTGTAACTGACATGGTGCAGCCAGCAGACCCTTGTATGTAAAGGCATCTTGTTGAATGGAGAGGTTTCAGGGCAATGTTCAGAATCAGGTTGCTATGGTCAAGGGGGCAAGCTATGTGGGATAGAAGCCTGGTTGGTGCATTCTCCTGCAGACCCTGACACACAACACGTGACAGATCTCCCTCCAGCACTGTGACCCAGTTGAATTCCTTGTATTTCCTGAAGCCAATACCAAACTCCCAGTGCAGCAGCAAGGACACCATGAAAAGTGGAGGATGACCAAATGGCTTCACAGTCCACACGGGGCCACACTTAGCCTTCAGTGGCAAGAGTTTACTTACAAAGAGAGAATTTAGCCTTGCTGCCTCACGTTCTTTGGAAAATAAGAAACCATGTTCTGCAGGTCACATAGATGGAGACCCAGCTTTGGTGGTCTCACTAGAAAGGAAGCCATAGGTCCTGACTACAACATATACTTCAAGTGGCCAACCTCAGAGGCAGGTTCTCCAGAAGTCTTTAGGCTGGCAGATCTCCATATTTGTGCAGTATTTACCCTGTCCCTTACTTTTGGAAACTCCTCTACCACCTCCAATATTGTGAACTCGTAACCATGTTCCATTCCTGATATGTATTCACAGATTTTCTAAATCTTCTTCTTTTATTTTGTCTTACTTGGGGCAAAGATAGTGTCAAGGTATTGTTGTAAATGAGAGTAGGAAGATTTTGTGTAGCACATATTTGCATACACATTTGATTCATTTTCCTATTTTACATTCAAAATACTGAATCCCTGACACTAACCCATACCCTACTAGACTCTGACTACTAACCCTAATATGGTGGAGAGAAATAATGCAAACAGAAGTGAAATACAAACAGTTCAGAGGAGGCATGGTGTATAGTTGGATTTGCCTTTTGCATGATAAAGTGTAGGTGTTATAAATCTAGTCAATTTTTAATTAAAATAGTTCACCATGGGTTTTTGTAGTTAACAAATACGTGAATTCCTGTCTCCCTTTCTCTGTAGCCTATTCAGCACATGTATTTTTATATGCCCTTTCTCTGTAGCCTATTCAGCACATGTATTTTTATATGCACATATAGAATCCTACCTGGTATCACACGTACATTTTTGTGACTTGGCTGACTTGGAGATACAAATTGTGAGAAAAGATCACTCCTCCTAAAAGCAGTTGGAACTGAAAATTCAACCTATGTGTGAGCTTCCTAGGAGAACAACATTGTACATAAATCCATGCTCAGTAAAATAAATTATTTTGCATCTGTGGATGTTATATATTTCATGATGAATATTGATTGGCTTATATATTGGTACTTTTTAATATCTCTGTGTGGGTTTTGGGTGTGTGTTTATATATATATATATATATATATATATATATATATATATATATATACACACACACTCTCAAGATTTTTCAAAATATGAAATATATGTGTCTTATATACACTACCGAAATTCATTCATGTTCATGTATGTGGATTTATAATAAAAATTTCACAAGATTATTCTCAGAAGTATTCATTTACCTGAACTACATATTTGTTTTCTAGTACTTAAAACTAACTTCAGTGAATGTGCATACAAATACTAATATTTCTACAGTAATTGACCCAGTTTAACATCAATGCAATTAGATTCCTATGGGACATGGTGTGTATTTTGATGTTCATTTTTATTCAACATTGGTTCGTTAATATTTCTTCAGTTCATGCACATCATAGGATATATATTTCATCCACAAATTCACAAATTTATAGGCATTTGTTTCTCTTTCAATCACTTACTGCTTCAGAACACATGTATTCCTCCAGGTTTCTTGACTGGTCTTTTAATGAGACTTCTTTCCAAACACATTATTTTCGATTTCTATAATCACTTTTGAAGCAAATCTCACACAATCTTTATAATAAAACATAACGCAATTATACAATTAGATGTGTAACTGGTTGGAATGAATGATTGTATATCAATATAAGTTTTTGTGTATATTTTCAAATATCAATTCAATCCATTATTTAAAGTGGAAACAGTTATATTATTTATTCACAGTATTGTCAATTCATGCATTAATTCTATATTCATAGACACAGAGTACAAATCTTTGTACCGCCAATAATAATTTATACATCTTCAAAATATTGCTCTCAGAAATGGTATAAGAAATACTTATGTCACCCAATCTACATATACATTTTATCACAGTAATATTCTGGACCCAAAATGCAAAGGTCAAACATATGATTGTACCAAAGCCTAAATTGAAAGTGAGCATGGATTACTAAAAACATCCATGTACATGTTGCCTAATGTTCTCAAATGTCAATCCTATTTGTGACAACATATTTTTTTCTTCCTTAGATTATATATTCAAACTCAACCCTGTTGAAAATATCTAATCCTATCACTCACTTTATACTTTTCCTGATTTCTTAATGTCTCTATTGATATCTGCTTACCGACATATTTTCCCCAGTTCATCATTGTGACTGACTCTTCACATGTGCTCACATTTAAATTCACTCTCTATCCGAAACCCTATTGCTGGAGAACTTTTGTCCAAAACCTATACTCACTCTTCTTTCTGAAACTGAATATCTTTCTAATAATTTCAACTATCCCTTTTTGACTAGAAGTTCTCTTCAACATTCCATCATCCAACGTACAAGGTCCTATGCCATTGTACTGAATTTATCTGAGACATCTCTGCAGAAAATAATTCAAATCTAAGTATCCCAATCAAGGGCCCAATGCCCTTCTGGGCTTCAAATCTTACCTACATTTCTGTTTTCATACTAATATTTCACCTATATTTTCTTGTAAATATTGCAGCTTCCCAATCATTCCTGCAGAATGATTCCTAATTCATATCGAACATGTTATTAATCCTAACCATACACTGTTCCCTCAATCTAACTTTACAGAAGATTAGAGACAGAGTTGGTCTTTCAATATAGGAATGTAGCAGATCTTCCACATGCTAAGATCCTCAAAGGTCCATACAGAAATGATCCCTGGAGAAGATGTATGCAGCTATGAAGGACCTGAGAGAGAAAAAGTCATCTCCATGTAATGGCTCACCGCTGGCTCCTAATAACCTCACAGAGTTGGCCAAGGAGACCAGATCTGAGACAGGACAGGCCATTTCTGGGAACATAGTATGGCCCACCAGTAAGAGGACACTCCGGATAGTCACAGACCTACTTGGGGGAAGGAGGTGCCTTTGTGGGTTGGGTGTGAGTTTGTGGTCTTGTCTCATTTTCTGAGAATAGGTAGGAAAGGCAGTATGTTCATTTTGGAGTGGATGGTTTCTAGAAAGTCGTTTGACAAGGAGTGTGTTTCTATGTCTGGGTATCCCACTGTGTTCGTGGATGAAGACATTAGAAAGAGCATGCATCAATGGATGTGTTCTGTCTAGTAGAAAGCTTCCCAGCATTCATCCTTCCCAATTTATAGATGGACTTGGCTTGCCTTCTGGATGGGCAACACCTACTGTCTTCCTAAGTTCCTGTTTTCTGCCTGAATTCTGGCCACAAACCATAATAGGCTCATGGTTATGTGTCCAAGATATGTACCACCTCCAAGCTCTGGGACATGGCCATGTACAGGATAGCTGAAGGGAATTGGAGCATCTCAGAAAACTCAGATATCAATGTGACCAGTAAAGTCTCTGTGGAGAAACCCTGCTTTGGGCCTTTTGCATACCTATTCTTCTGTTGCACTGAATAACAGGAAGGTCTTTGATTAGGCCACGCCTTTGTGAAGCCTGAAGAAAACAGTTTTCAAATGGAAATGAATGGGCATCACCTGGGGCTCTTTGCTTAATTGTTTGGAAAGGGATGTGTCTGAATTGGCCACTTGGCCCTGTGTGAGGCTGTGGCTTAGATACTCAGCACCTAATGGACCTAAAGAAAGATCCCATGTGTGCACCCAAATCCAAAATGTCCAAAAAGCATTTATTGTGGACTACGTCTCTCGCCTTCCTCTGTAAGGTTCCTGATCTCCATCAAGTGAGAATAGGGATCCTTTGCATCAAATGAGTACTTCAAAGCCTTGCAGAGTCTAGCCCACTGGTGCTTGTGATTACTCATGACTCCAGTTCACATAAAGAATCTAAATTCCACAGTCAGTAAGCCTCAAATTGGAATTGTGGAGCAGTATTAAAGGCAGGGCTCTATGATCATTCCGTGTTCAAAGGAAGGGTGTCCAGGCAACCCTGACTTGTGACAAATGAGGTGCGAGGGTGCTTATTTTGAACACTGTGTTGGTCTGTGCCCCTCATGAAAACCTCAAGCCAGAGGTTATTATTAGTGTCTATATGGAAGAAGATGAGTGCCATGTGGGAGTCTTTTGTTTTTAATTGTGGTCATTTGTGTGGCGGTTGGAAGAGATGTCTGGTTCCACCTGGGCTTGAACTCTGGTGTGATTCCCCTTAGAGACTGAGTTGTGGAACTGTCCTCAGAGAAGTATTGCCATGAATTGTGTTGAGATTTTAGGAGGCCACACACGAGATTCGCCCTTGGAAACTGAGATCTAGGCCCAGGGTGGCTTTCCACAGAGCATAAGTAATCTCAGCCAGGATATCACACGATTTTATTGTCAAAGACTTGGCAGCCATAGTTGAGAGTCATAACACACATGGAGCTCACATTGTAGACCTCAATGAGCCTGGCTTCATGTGACCTTTTGGCCACACTTTGGGAAGCTTTGCCTGTGATCGTTCTCCATTTCTTTCGTTCAAATGAGTTTCCTCGCCATTTAATGGTTCCTGAATGATTGGAAACCCACAGTGCCTCCAACTTCATCCTTAAAAAATAGCTAGATAAATACCACCAAATTTTTGAAATTCCCTTGACCAAGTGGCACTGGAGAAACTTTGGATTCCTGTTGCTGATTATGAGTATACCAGACAGTGGCTTGATTGACTTGGTTTCACGAAAATGCTGTAGAACAGAGATGCCAGTAATTTGGAGCCTGCTGAGTAGTTGGCCTAGAGCAGTGGTGGGGAGGTGTCTGAAATAACATCTGTGGTGAGGCCATGTTTATCTGCCATTGGCTTCCAAATGGCTTGTGACTGACATTTTGCATCCAGCAGACCCTTGTATGTAAAAGCATCTTGTTATATGGAGAGGTTTCAGGACAATATTCAGAATCAGGTTGCTATGGTCAATGGGGCAAGCTCTGTGGGAAAGAAGCTTGCTTGGTGCATTCTCCTGCAGACCCTGACCCACCACATGTGACAGAATTCCCTCCAGCACTTTGTCCCAGTGGAACTCCTTGTATTTCAAGAAACAGATACCAAACTCCCAGTGCAGCAGCAAGAAACACCACAAAAAGTGGAGGATGAAAAAATGGCTTTACAGTAAAGACGAGGAGACACTTAGCGCGCAGTGGCTACAGTTTACCTACAAAGATAAAATTCAGCACTGCTGCCTCATGTTCATTGGGAAATAAGAAACAATGTCCTCCAGGTCACATAGATGCAGACCCAGTTATGATGGTCTAACTAGAACGGAAGCTAAACCTCCTGACAGCAACATATATTTCAAGGGCCCAAACTCAGAGGCAGTTTCTCAAAAGTCTTTAGGCCAGCAGAGCTCCATGTTTGTGGAGTGTTTACCCTGTCCCTTACTTTTGGAAACTCCTATACCACCTCCAAGTATATGAACTCCTGAGCATATTCCATTCCAGATATGTATTCACAGATTTTTGTAAATCATGTCCTCTAATTGTGTCTTACTTTAAGCGAAGATGATGTCAAGGCATTGTTCTGGATGAGAGTGGGAACATTTTTTTGTATCACATATTTGCATAAATATTGAATTTATTTTCCTATTTTCAATTCGAAATACTGAATCCCTGACACTAACCCAAAACCTACTAGACTCTGACTACTAATCCTAATATGATGGAGTAAAATAACCCACACAGAATAGAAATACAACCAGTTCAGAGGAGGCATGGTGTATAGTTGTACTTTCCTTTTGCATGATAAAGGGTTGGTGTTATAAATCTTGTCAATTTGTAGTTAAAATAGTTCTCTATGTGTTTTTAAAGTTAACAAATATGTGAATTCCTGTCTCCCTTTCTCTGTAGTTGATTCAGCACATGCATTTTTATATGCACATATAGAATACTACATGGTATCACACGTACATATTTGTGAGGTAACTGACTTTGCAAATACAAATTGTTAGAAGAAAACACTTCTTCTAAATGCTGTTGGAACTGAAAATTCAACCTATGGGTGAGCTTCCTAGTTGAACAACATAAATCCATATTTAGTAAAATCAATATTTTTGGATCTGTGGATGATATATATTTCATGGTGAATTTCGATTGCCATACATAATGCTACTTTGTAATGTCTGTATTTAGGTGTGTGTGTGTGTGTGTGTGTGTGTGTGTGTGTGTGTATTCACTCTGCTGATTATTCAAAATATAAAATATATGTGTCTTATTATACACTAACTAAATTCATTCATATTCATGTATTTGGATTTATAATCAACGTTTGAGAAGATTATTCTCAGGAATATTTTTCCACCTGAAATACATGTTTGTTTCCTAGTACTGAAAACTAACTTCAGGGGATCATATTATGGCAGCGATGGGAGTTCATTACCCACCTGTACCGCGTCACTTTGCAGGAGAAGGACGAGTTAGAACGGCTAAAATCTATCTTATTAGAAATTTCCAGGAAAATTGGTGTGCTCCAAAACCTACAGGAAGGATTTCCATTGCACAAGGACCAGCTACGGGGACTCAAACACCAGCAATTTGTCCTCACGGAGGGTCACGCTGCTTATTTAGCAAATCGCCCCACGGCTAGTGTCTGCAATGCGCGCTGGGAAACGACGAGAGAGCAACACAAAGATACAGTCTGTGGATTATGCGGGCTCCTGCCATCTGGGCAATCACCGTGCTCAGTGCTGAATTCTGGGTTTGAAATGGGGGAAGGAAGCGGTCCAATTCGGTTTTCCACACCGGTGAGACCACAGAGGAAGATAGCGGTCACCATCTTGGAGAGCTGATGTCACCATCCCTGTTTTCGACTGATCACAGCTCATTCAGATACAGAATAGGTAATTTCAGGCTGCCATTCGCCTTCATCTTGCAGACAAATTACTCAGGGTCAGTGCTAAAGAACCCATGAAAATTGCTTCTTGGATCCTTCTCCTATCAGAACATACACCGAGCCCGGAGCGGCTGAATTCCGGGTTCCGGAACTGCTCTGGCCCAGGGCTAAAGAACCTGCGGAAACTGTTTCTTGGTCTGGGTCCTGCTGAATACTGTAGAGGTAAATGCCAACTGAGCCTTCATAGACAGTGGCAACAGGATTGAGACGGGGCTTGTGAGGGCCGGTCAGGACTCACCCGTTGCTTTGGTCACCCGACAAAGGGAATGAAATGCTGCCATTTACATGGGATACCAACATGGCAGACATCTGATGTGATCACAAAGCAGTGGAGGAGATAACTTCATCGATACCAGCGGCGAGAGAAATAGTTGGTCTCCTGGTAAAGAAAGTGAGTCACAAACATCTGAGTCTCTCTCATTTTGTCATCAAGCCAGAGGTGCAGAGCAGAGCTGCCACCTGTGCCTGGAACAGGCCCAGCGACCCACCGGCGTGGTAGTCACGTCACCCCAATTGGAGTAGGGGCAGAGCAGAGCCGACACCCATGCCTGCAAGGTAGGCAGACGTACGACCGACCGGCAGAACAGGCCTAGCGGCCGGTCAGCATGGTAGACAGATCACCCCAATTGGAGGAGCAGCACAGCCGCCAACCGCACCTGCAATGGAGACTTTTCCACAATACAAGAGCAATATAAATATACAGGGGGAAAATTACAAAAACACAACAGTTTCACCGAGCAGAAAGAAACACAAGCTGTATGAAAAGACAAGGAAAGAAAGGACCACAAGCAATGCAGGTCAACTCAACTTTAGAAGAGGTAATAGATGCAGCATATGGAATGTCAGATAAAGAATTCAGGATATACATGCTTCAGGTGATCTGGAATCTCAAGGAAGACATTAGACAGCAAAAATCAGTCAATGAAAGATCACTTCGACAATGAATTACATAAAAAAATCCAAGTAGCAAAGATCAACTATACAGGGAGATAGAGGTTATAAAAAACAAACGAACTGAAATCTTAGAAACGCAGGAAGTAATGAACCATCTTAAAAACTCAATTGAGAATACTACCATCAGAGCAGAATACTTAGAAGATAGAACATCAGACAATGAAGACAAAGTATTTCAACTCAAAAAGAACATATACAGCTCAGCAAGACTGTTAAGAAACCATGAGCAAAACTGCAAGAAATATGGGATAACATAAAGAGAATAAACATAAGAGTCATTGGGATACAGGAAAGTATAGAGGTCCAAACCAAAGGAGTGAGCAATCTATTCAATGAAATAATAGGAGAAAAATTCCTAGACTTGAAGAATGAGACAAAATCCCAAATCCTAAAAGTCTACAGGATGCCGAACGTGCAAAATCATAAGAGATCCACACCTAGACACATTGTAATGAAGATACCCTACATACAGAATAAGGAGAGAATTTTAAAAGCTACAAGAGAAAGGAAGCAGATTATAGTTAGTGGTAAACCAACCAGGATAACAGCTGATCTTTCAACACAGACTCTGAAAGCTAGAAGATCCTTTAATAACATATTTCAAACACTGAAAGAAAATGGGTTCCAGCCAATTATCATGTATCCAGCGAAATTAAGCTTCAGATGGAAGATGAAATTAAAACCTTCCACGATAAACAAAAGTGAAAAGAATTTGCAGCTAGAAAACCATCTCTTCAAAACATCCTCGGCAAAACATTACAGGAAGTGGAAATGGAAAATACCAATGAAAACCAACAGTGGGAGGTAGGACATTAAAGGGGGGAAAATAATCAAAGAGGAAAACAAACTATGTTTAGTAACATAAATAAACAAATATGGCTGGAAGAACAACCCATATCTCAATAATAACCAAAAATCTTAATGGCTTAAACTCACCAATTAAGAGACACAGGCTAGTAGAATGGATCACAAAACAAGAACCAACAAAATGCTGCCTACAGGAGACGCATTTTATAGGAAAAGACATACATAGACTGAGGGTGATACTTGGAAAAATCGTATCACTCTTATGAACTTCGGAAACAAGCAGGAGTGTCCATACTCATATCAAATAAAATAGATTTCAAGCCAAAGTTAATCAAAAGGGATAAAGAAGGACACTACATACTACTCAAGGGAACCATACGCCAACAAGACATAACAATCATAAATATATATGCCACAAACAATGGTGCAGCTTTGTTCATCAAACAAACTCTTCTCAATTTCAAGAGTCTAATAGACCACAATACAGTAATCATGGGAGACATGAACACACCTCTCTCACCACTGGACAAATCTTCCAAACAAAAGTTGAATAAGGAAACTATAGAACTCAATAACACAATTAATAACCTAGACTTAATTGACATATATACAATATACAACCCATCATCAAGAAGTTACACTTTTTTCTCAGCAGAACATGGATCCTTCTCAAAAATACATCATATATTATGTCACAGGGCAATTCTTAGACAATAAAAAGGAGTAGAGATAATACCATGCATTTTATCTGATCATAATGGAATGAAATTAAAAATCAACGATAAAAAAAGGAAGGAAAAATCATTCATCACTTGGAGAATGAACAATAGGTTTCTGAATGATCAATGGGTTATAGAAGACATCAAGGAAGAAATTAAAAAATTCTTAGAGATAAATGAAAACACAGACACAATATATCGGAATCTATGGGACACATTGAAAGCAGTTCCAAGAGGAAAATTCATTGCTTGAGTTCATTCCTTAGAAAAAGAAAAAAACAACAAATAAATGATCTCATACTTCATCTCAAAATCTTAGACAAACAAGAGCAAACAACAGCAAAAGAAGTAGAAGGCAACAAATAATTAAAATCAGAGAAGAAATTAATGAAATCGAAACAAAAGAAACAATTAAAAAAATTGACAAAACAATACATTGGTTTTTTGAAAAAAATAAATATAATCGACAGACCCTTAGCCATGCTAACAAAGAGAAGAAGAAAGAGAACTCAAATTACTAGCATATGAAATGAAAAAGGAAATATAACAAGAGACACTTCAGAAATACAGAAGAAAATCAGAAATTATTTTGAATTAATATACTCCAATAAAATAGAATATAGTGAAGGCATTGATAAATTTCTTAAGTCATATGATGTGCCCAGATTGAGTCAGGAGGATATAGACAACTTAAACATTCCAATATCAATTGAGGAAATAGAAGAAACCATCAAAATACTACCAACTAAGAAAAGCCCAGGACCGTATGGGTATAGAGCAGAATTATACAAAACCTTTAAAGAAGAACAAAAACCAATACTTTTCAAGGTATTTCAGGAAAAATGCAAAAATCCTCAAAAAAATTCTGGCGAATCAGACACAAAAACATATATATAAAAAAAATGTGCACCATAATCAAGTAGGATTCATTCCTGGGATGCAAGGCTGGTACAATATACGGAAATCAATAAATGTTATTCATCACATCAATAGACTTAAAAATAAGAACCATATGATCATCTCGAGAGATGCAGAAAAAGCATTTGACAAGGTACAGCATCACTTTACGTTCAAAACTCTAGAAAAACTAGGGATAACAGAATCATACCTCAATATTGTAAAAGCAATCTTTGCTAAGCCTCAGGCTAGCATCATTCTGAATGGAGAACAATTGAAGGCATTCCCCCTAAAATCTGGAGCAAGACAATGATGCCCTCTCTCACCCCTTCTGTTCAACATAGTTATCGAAACACTGGCCAGAGCAATTAGAAAGACTAAAGAAATTAAAGGCATTAAAATAGGAAAAGAAGAACTCCAATTATCGCTATTTGCAAAAGACATGATTCTATACCTAGCAGACCCAAAAGGGTCTACAAAGAAACTATTAGAGGTAATAAATGAATTCAGCAAAGTGGCAGGATATTAAATCACCACGCATAAATCAAAGGCATTTTTGTATATCAGCGACAAATCCTCTGAAATGGAAATGAGGACAATCAGTCCATTCACAATATCATCAAAAAAATAAATAAAATACTTGGGAATCAACCTAACAAAAGAGGTGAAAGACATATACAATGAAAACTACAGAACCCTAAAGAGAGAAATAGAAGAAAATCTTAGAAAATGGAAAAATATACCCTGTTCATGGATAAGCATAACTAACATCATCAAAATGACGATATTACCAAAAGTTCTCTATAGGTTTAATGCAATGCCAATCAAAATCTCAAGGTCATTTCTTGTAGAAATAGATAAAACAATTATGAAATTCATATGGAAAAATTAAAGACCCAGAATAGCAAAAACAGCTCTAAGCAGGAAGTGTGAATCAGGCAGTATACCGATACCAGACCTCAAACTATACTACAGATCAATAGTAACAAAAATAGCATGGTACTGGTGACAAAACAGGCGGGTGGACCAGTGATACAGAATAGAGGACACAGAAACCAATCCACAAAACTACAGCTATCTTATATTTGATAAAGGGACTAAAAGCATGCAATGGAGGAAGGATAGCATCTTCAACAAATAGTGCTGGGAAAACTGGAATTCCATATGTAACAAAATGAAACTGAATCCCCTCCTCTCACCATGCACAAGAGTTAACTCAAAATAGATCTAGGAGGTTGATATCAAATCAGAGACACTGCATCTGGTGGAAGAAAACTTTTGCCACCATCTACATACTGTGGTGTCGGGCTCCAAATTTCTCAATAGGACACCCATAGCACCAGAGTTAATCCCTAGAATCAACAAATGGGACTTACTCAAACTAAATACATTTTTCTCAGCAAAAGAAACAATAAGAGAGGTAAATAGGGAGCCTACATCCTTGGAACAAATCTTTACTCCTCACACTTCAGATAGAGCCCTAATATCCAGAGTATACAAAGAACTCAAAAAAATTAAACAATAAGAAAATGAATAACCCAATCAACAAATGGGCCAATGACCTGAACAGACACTTCTCAGAGGAGGACATACAATCAATCAATAAGTACATGAAAAAATGCTCACCATCTCTAGCAGTCAGAGAAAAGCAAAACAAACCCACCCTAAGATACCATCTCACTGCAGTAAGATCGGCAGCCATTATGAAGTCAAACGCCATCATGTGCTGTCGAGGATGTGGGGAAAAGGGCACACCTGTACATTGCTGGTGGGACTGCAAATTGGTGCAGCCAATTTGGAAAGCAGTATGGAGATTTCTTGGAAAGCTGGGAATGGAACCACCATTTGACCTATTCCCCTTCTCGGTCTATTCCCTAAAGAACTAAAAAGAGCATGCTACAGAGATACTGATAAATCGATGTTCATAGCAGCACAATTCACAATTGCAAGACTGTGGAACCAACCTAGATTCCCTTCAGTAGATGAATGGATTAAAAATGTGGCATTTATATAGAATGGCTTGTGACTCACAAGGTGCAGCCAGCAGACCCTTATATGTAAAGGCAAATTGTTATATGGTTTGGTTTCAGGTAAATGTTCAGAATCAGGTTGCTATGGACACGGGGGCAAACAATGAGAGATAGAATATTGGATGGTGCATTCTCCTGCAGAACCTGACCATACACACGTGACAGAACTCCCTCCAGCACTGTGTCCCAGTTGAACTCCTTGTATTTCGTGATGCAAATACCAAACTCCCAGTGCAGCAGCAAGAAACACCACGAAAAGTGGAGGATGACCAAATGGCTTCACAGTTCACACGGGGAGACACTTAGGTTCCAGTGTCCACAGTTTACTTAGGAAGAGAGAATTCAGCACTACGGTCTCATGTTCATTGGAAAATAAGAAACCATGTCCTCCAGGTCACATAGATGCAGACCCATCTTTGATGGTCTCACTACAAAGGAAGCTAAAGCTCCATACAACAAAATATATTTCAAGTGCCCAACCTCAGAGGGACTTTCTCAAGAAGTCTTTAGGCCAGCAGAGCTCCATGTGTGTGGACTGTTTAAACTTTCCCTTACTTTTGGAAACTCCTTTACCACCTCCAATTTTTTGAACTACTGAGTATATTTTATTCCACATATGAATTCACAGATTTTCTAACTCTTCTCCTCTAATTGTGTTTTACTAGGGTCGAAGGTAATGACAAGGCTTTGTTCTTGATGAGAGTTGGAAGATTTTTGTGTAGCATATGTTTGCGTACACATTGGATTCATTTTCCTATTTTCCATCCAAAATACTGAATCTCTGACACTATCCCATACCCTACTAGACTTTGACAATTAATCCTAATATGGTGAAGAAAAATAACCCAAAGAGAATAGAAATACAAGCAGTTCAGAGGAGGCATGGTGTATACTAGGTCTTGTCTTTTGCATGATAAAGGGTAGGTATTATAAAAATTGTCAATTTTTAATTGAAATAGTTCTACATGTGTTTTTAAAGGTAACGAATATGTGACTTCCTGTTTCCTTTTCTCTGTAGCCTATTCAGCACATGTGTTTTTATACGCACATATAGAATCCTACCTGGTATCACACATAATTTCTTTTGAGGCTACTGACTTGGAAGATAAAAATTGTGAGTAGAGATCATTCCTCCTAAACGCTGTTGAAACTGAAAATTCAACCTATGTCAGCTTCCTAGTAGAACAACATTATACATGAATCCATGTTAAGCAAAATGAATATTTTTCGATATGTGGATTATATATATTTCATGATGAAATGCGATTGGCATATATATTGCTACTTTTAATGTCTGTGCATGTGTCTGTGTGTGTGTGTGTGTGTGTGACTCTCCAAGTTTTCTAAAATATGAAATATATGTGTATTATATAAACTCCCTAAATTCATTCATGTTCATGTATGTGGATTTATAATCAACTTTTCAGAAGATTATTCTCAGAAATATTCATCCACCTTGAATACATATTTGTTTCCCATTACTGAAATCTGACTTCAGTTAATGGTTCATACAAATCCTAACATTTCTACATTAACTGACCCAGTTTAACATCAATGCAAGTAGATTCTTATGGGACATGATGTCTATTTTGAACTTCATTTCTATTCAACACTGCTACATTACTATTTCTTCACGTTTAGCCCATCATAGCATATATATTTCATCCACAAGTTCACAAATTTAGAGGCATTTGGTTCACTTTAAATCCCTTCCTGCTTTAGAACACATGTATTCCTCCAGGTTTCTTGACTGGATTTTTTGAGACTTCTTTTCAAACACATTATTTTCGATTTCCATAATCCTTTTGAAGAAAATCAGACACACCCTTCATGATAAACCATAACCTAATATTACCATTAGATGTATAACTGGTTGGAATGAATGATTTTATATCAATATTAGATTTCCTGTATATTTTCAGATATCAATTAAATGAATTATTTAAAGTGGAACCAGTTATATTATTTATTCACAGTATGGTCTATTCATGCATTATCTCTATATTCACAGACACAGCGTACACCTCTTTGTACCCCTAATACTAATTTATACGTCTTCTCAATATTGCTCCCGGAAATGGTGGAAGAAATACTCATGTCACCTGATCTACATATACATTTTATCACAGTAATATTCTTGACAAAACTGCAAAGGTCACACTTATGATTTTACAAAGAGTAAATGGAAAGTGAACATGGATTACTAAAAACATCCATGTCCAGGTTGCCTAATGCTCTCAAATGTCATTCTTTGGTGACTACATATTTGTTTCTTCCTAAGATTATATATTCAAACTCAATCCTGTTGAAAATGTCTAATCCTAACAATCACTTTGTACTTTGCCTAATTTCCTATTGTCTTCCTTGATATTTGCTTTCCTACATTTTTTCCCTAGTTCATCATTGTGAATGACTCTTCACATGTGCTGACATTGGCATTCACTCTCTAATCGAAACCCTGTTGCTAAAGAATTTTTTTTTTCCAAATTCTATACTCACACTTCTTCCGAAAACTACCGACTGTCTTTCTAATCTTACCGACTATCCCTTTTGGAGTTGATGTTCCCTTCTAAATTCAATCATCCAAGGTACAAAGTCTTATGCCATTGTATATTGATTTATCCAAGAAATCTCTGCTGAAGGTAATTCAATGCTAAGTATCCCAATCAAGGGCCCAATTCCCTTCTGGGCTTCAAATCTTACCTAGATTTCTGTTTTCATACATATATTTCACCTCTATGTTCTTATAAATATAGCAGATTCCCAATATCATTATTCATCCCTCAGAATAATTCCTAACCCAAATTGATCAAGTTATTAATGCTAACCATACACTGTTCCCTCAATCTAACTTTACAGAAGAGCGGGACAGAGTTGGTCTTACAATACAGGAATATAGGGGATCTTCCACCTGCTGAGAACCTCAAATGTCCATGCAGATATGACCCCTGGAGAAGATGTAGGCAGATATGAAGGACCAAACATGGCCTGTGTGGAGAGCTGTTCCCGGGTGCCTATGGTTGATATACCATTCCAACTTGTGAAAGTGTCACATGAAGTAGGGTAGCCACCAGCACTTGTCCCCGTTGAACTCCTTGTATTTAGTTAAGCAAATACCAAACTCCCAGTGCAGCAGCAAGAAACACCACGAAAATGGAGAATGAACAAATGGCTTCACAGTCCACATGGGGAGACACTTAGCCCCCAGTGGCCACAGTTTACCTACAAAGAGGGAATTCAGTACTGCTGCCATATGTTCATTATAAAATAAGATACCATGTCCTCCAGGTCACATAGATGCACACCCAGCTTTGATGGTCTCACTACAAAAGAAGCTATAGCTCCAGACAACAATATAAATTTAAGTGCCCAACCTCTTAGCCAGTTTCTCAAGAAGTCTTTAGGCAAGCAGAGCTCCATGTTTGTGTTGTGTTTACAATGTCCCTTACTTTGAGAAACTCCTCCACCATATCCAAGGTTGTGAACTCCTGAGAATTTCCCATTCCAGATTGGATTTATTTTGCAATTTTCCATTCTACAGTAACTGACCTAGGTTTACATCAATGCAAGTAGATTCCTTATGGAACATGATGTGTATTTTGAAGTTCATTTTTATTCAACACTGTTACATTACTATTTCTTCAGTTTATGCACATAATAGGATACATATTTATTCCACAAGTTAGGAAGTTTATAGGCATTTGGTTCACTTTCAATCATTTTCTGCTTCAGAACACATGTATTCCTCCATGTTTCTTGACTGGTCTTCTCATGAGACTTCTTTCCAAACACATTATTTTCTATTTCCGTAATCACTTTTGAAACAAAACTCACACACCCTTCATTATAAACCATAACTCTAAGATTACCATTAGATGTATAACTCTTTGGAATGAATGATTGTATATCAATATAAGATTTTCTATATATTTTCAGATATCAATTCAATCCATTATTTAATTGGAACCAGTTATATTTTTTCCCAGTATGATCTATGTATGCATAATCTCTATATTCATAGACACAGCATACGCCTCTTTGTACCCCCAATACTAATTTATTCGTCTTCACAATATTGCTCCCGGAAATGGTGGAAGAAATACGCATGCCACCTGATCTACATATACATTTTATTACAGTAATATTCTGGACACCAAATGCAAAGGTCACACTTATTATTGTACCAAAGCCTAAATGGAAAGTGAGCATGGATTACTAAAAACATCCATGTCCACATTGCCTAATTCTCTCAAATGTCAATCCTATTCGTGACTACATATGTGTTTCTTCCTAAGATTATATATTCAACCTGAACCCTTTGAAAAAGTCTAATCCTATCACTTTATAGTTTGCCTGATTTTGTAATGTCTCTATTGATATCTGCTTTCCTACATATTTCCCAAGTTCATCATTGTGATTGACTCTTCACATGTGCTGACAAATATTCACTCTCTAACCAAAACCCTATTGCTAAAGAACTTTTGTTTCAAATACTATACTCACTCTTCTTCCTATACCTACCGACTATCTTCCTAATCCTACCGACTGTCCCTGTTTGACTCGATGTTCTCTTGTACATTCAATCATCCAAGGTAGAAGATCCTATGCCATTGATTATAGATTCATCTTAGACATCTGTGCATAACATAATTCAATGCTAATTATCCCAGTCAAGGTCCCAATGCCATTCTGGGCTTCGAATCTAAACTAGATTTCTGTTTTCATAATTATATTTCACCTCTATATTCTTTTAAATATTTTAGGTTTCAAATACCATCATTCATCCAGCAGAATGATTTCTAACCCAAATCAAACATGTTGTTAACCTTAACCATTCACTGTTCCATCAATCTAACTTTACAGAAGAGCAGGGATAGAGTTGTATGAGATCTTTCACCTGATGAAAACCTCAAAGGTACATGCATAAATGATCTCTGAAGAACATGAAGGCAGCTATAAAAGACCTGAGAGAGCAAAAGTCATCTTCAATGGCAAACAACCTGGTCAGGATGAAGGGTTCTGACTGAATCAGCCTCTCTCTTCTTAATGTAGAGAAAATGGACCAAACCCAGCCTGTGTGGGTAGCTGTCCCAGGGCGCCTATGATTGATATACCATTCTATCTTGTGAAAGTGTAACAGGAAGTAGGGGCAGCCTCCTTCTCATGTGACACTTGGAAGCCACTGGTAGGACAAAGTGGTTGCCAAGGCAGTAACCTCATTCAGTTCCTGAAGGAAGTGACCTCACCTCACTTCCTTGGTGATTAAAATCTCTGAACTTGGGATTCATGAAGCCAGTCACCCATAGCCAGTCCCAGTCTCAGTCCCAGTGGTCACACTTGTTTGGATTTACCAAAGACAGAGTCAGTCTTTCTTGGTAACTACTGATGTGAGGATGGCCAAATGCCAGGAAAGCTTTAAAGAGGAGCCGTTTCTGAGAAAGCAGGTAGTGGCTCACCTCTGGCTCCTGACACCTTCACAGAGTTAGCCAAGGAGACCAGATCTGACACAGGTCAGGCCATTTCAGGGGAACATAGTATGGTCCACCAGTCAGAGGACACTCTGGATATTCACAGACCTACTTGAGTTAAGGAGGTGCCTTTGTCGGTGTGGGTGTGAGTTTGTGGTTTTGTCTCATGTTCTGAGAATAGGTAGGAAAGGCAGTTTGTTTGGATTGGAGTGGACTGTTTCTAGTAAGTCGTTAGACAAGGCGAGTGCTTCTATGTCTGTGTTTCCCACTCTGTCCGTGGTTGTAGACATTAGAAAAGAGAATGCATCAAGGATGTGTCCTGTCTAGTAGAATGCTTCCCAGCATTCTTCCTGCCCGATTTAGGAATGGACTGTGGTTCGTCTTATGCATAAGAAACACCTACTAACTTTCTAAGTTCCTGTTTTCTTCCTGAATTCCGGCAAACCTCAAGAATAGGCCCATGGTTTTGAGTCCAAGATGTGTACCACCTCCAAGCTCTGTGACATGGCCATGTGCTTGATAGCTGTAGGGAATGGGAACATCTTAGAAAACTCAAATATCTGTGTGACCAGTAAACTCTCAGTGGAGAAACCCTGCTTTGGTTCATTTGCATACTTATGGTTATGTTGCCCTGAATGTCAAGAAGGTCTTTGCCTCAGGCCACCCCTTTGTGAAGCCTGAAGAAAACTGTTTTCAAATGGAAATAAATGGGCATAACATGTGGCTCTTTGCTTAATTGCTTTGAAAAGGGACGTGTCCGAATCAGCCTTTTGGGCCTGTGTGAGGTTGTGGCTTAGATTCTCAGCACATGGTAGATCTAAAGATAGATTCCATTTGTGCAATCAAAACCAAAATGGCAAAAAATCACTCATTGTGGATGAGTCTCTTGCCTTCCTCTGTTAGGTTCTTTACCTCCATCAAGTGTGAATAGGAGTCCTTTAGGTCAAATGAGTTCTTCAAATCCCTGCAGAGGTGCTTGTGTTTTCTCAAGATTCCATATCACATAAAGAATCTATACCTGAGAGTCAGTAGGCCTCAAATTGGAGAAGGAGAGCAGTATTAATGGTAGGCCTATTTGATCACTCCTGGTTCACAGGAAGGGTGTCCATGTCACCCTCACTTTAGGCAAATGAGGGGCAAGCGACATTATTTTGGACACTCTCTTGGGATGCATCCTGCATGGTAACCTCCAGCCAGAGGTTAAGATGAATGTCTATATTTAAGAAGATGAGGGCCATTTGGGTGTCTTTTGGTTTTAATTGTGGTCATTCTTGTGGCAGTTGGAAGAGATGACTGGATCCACCTGGGCTTGAACTCTGGTGTCATTCCCCTTAGAGCCTGAGTTCTGGAACACATATCAAAGAAGAATTGCCATAAATTGTGTGGGGATTTTAAGAGGTCGCGCATGAGAGTCGCCCTTGGAAACTGAGATCTATGCCCACGGTGGCTTTCCACAGAGCACTGGGAATCTCAGACAGGATATCACATGATTTAATTCTGAAAGACTTGGCAGCCATATTTGATAGTCAAAAAACACATGGACCTCAATTTTAGACCTCAATGGGCGTGGCTTCATGTGACCTTTTGGCCACTCTTTGGGAAGCCTTGCCTGTGAGAGTTCTCCAGAGCTTTCATTGAAATGATCTTCCTCAACATTGAATGATTCCTGAATGAATTGAAATAAACAGTGCCTCCAACTTCATCCTTGAAAATTGGCTAGATAAATACCATGAAATATTTAAAATTCCAATGACCAGGTGGCACTGAAGAACCTTTGGATGTCCTGTTGCTGATCATGAGTGTACCAGACAGTGCCTTGATTAACAGGCTTTCATGAATATGGTGTAGAACAGAGATGCCAGTAATTTGGAGCCTGCAGAATAGTGGGCCTAGAGCACAGGTGATTAAGTGTGTGATAAAACATCTGTGGTGGGGTCATGTGGATCTGCCATTGTCTTCCAAATGGCTTGTGACTGACATGGTGCAGCCAGCAGAACATTGTATGTAAACGCATCATGTTATATGGAGAGGTTTAAGGGCAATGTTCAGAATCAGGTTGCTATGGTCACGGAGGCAACCTATGTGGTATACAAGTCCTGTTGGTGCATTCTCCTGCAGTCCCTGACCCACCATATGTGACAGAACTCCCTCCAGGACTGTGGTCAAGTTTAACTCCTTGTATTTCATGAAGCAAATACAAAACTCTCAGTGCAGCAGGAGACACTATAAAAAGTGGAGGATGATGAAATGGCTTCACAGTCCACATGGGGAGACACATAGCCCCCAGTGGCCATAGTTCACCTACAAAGAGAGAATTCAGCACTACTGCTTCATGTCCATTGGAAAATTATAAACCATGTCCTCCAGGTCACAGAGATGCATAAAGACGTTTGATGGTCTTACTAGAAAAAAAGCTAAAGTTCCTGAAAACTACATATATTTCAACTGTCCATCTTAGAGGCAGTTTCTCCAGACGTCTTTAGGCTGGCAAATCTTCATGTTTGTGGAGTTTTTACATTGTCCCTTACTTTTGGAAACTCCTCTACCATCTCCAAGGTTGTGAAATCCGGAGCAGTTTTCATTTCAGGTATGAATTCAAAGATTTTCTGACTCTTTTTCTCTAATTGTGTCTTACTTGGGGTGAAGGTAATGTCAAGTTATTGTTCTAAATGAGAGTGGGAAAATTTTTGTGTAACACTAATTTGCATACACATTGATCCATTTCCAATTTTCCATTCGAAATACTGAATCCCTGACAGTAACTCATACCCTACTATACTCTGACTACTAATCCTAATATGATGAAGAATAATACCCAAATAGAATAAAAATACGAGCAGTTCAGAAAAGGCATGCTGTACAGTTGGACTTCCCTTTTGCATGATTAAGGGTAGGTGTTATAAATCTACTCAATTTTTAATTGAAATAGTCCTCCATGTGTTTATAAAGTTCACAAATATGTGAATTCCTGTCTCCCTTTCTCTGTAGCCTACTCAGCACATGTATTTTTATATGCACATACAGAATCCTACCTGCTATCACACGTACATTTTCATGAGTTGGCTGAATTGGCAGATACAAATTGTGAGAAGAGATCAGTCCTCCTAAACGCTGTGGGAACTGAAAATTCAAACTATGTGTAAGCTTCCCAGTAGAACAATATTATACATAAATCCATGTTCAGTATAATAAATATTTTGCATCTTTGAATGATGTATATTACATGATGAATTACGATTAGCATATATATTGATACTTTTTAATGTATATTTGTGTTTATTTAAAATATATATATATATATATATATATATATATATATATATATATATATATATACACTCCAGATTTCTCAAAATATGAAAGGTATGTGACTTATACACACTCTGTAAATTCATTCATGTTCATGTATATAAATTTATAATCAACTTTTCAGAAGATAATTCTCAGAAATATTCATCCACCTGAAATACATATTTATTTCCCAGTACTGAAAACTAATTTCAATCAATGGTGTTTACAAATCCTAATATTTCTACAGTAACTGACCCAGTTTAACATCAATGCCAGTAGATTCCTATGGGACATGATGTCTATATTGACCTTCATTTTAATCCAACACTGGTACATTACTATTTCTTCAGTTTTTGCACATCATAGGATATGTATTTCTTCCACAAGTTTAAAATATATAGGAATTTGTTTCACTTTCAAACACTTCTTGCTTCAGAACACATGTATTCCTCCATGTTACTTGACTGGTCTTTTCATGAGACTTCTTTCCAAATACATTATTTTCAATTTCCATAATCAATTTCGAAGCTAAACTCACACACTCTTCATGATGAACCATAACATTAATATTAACATTAGATGTATAACTGGTTGGAATGAATAATTGTATATCAATATAAGATTTCCTCTATATGTTCACGATTCAATTCAATCCATTATTTAAAGTTGGAACCAGTTATGCTTTTTATTCACAGTATTGTCTATTAATGCATTATCTCTATATTAATAGATACAGTGTACTCCTCTTTGTCCCTTCAATACTAATTTATACGTCTTCAAAATATTGCTCCCAGAAATGGTGGAAGAAATACTCATGTCACCTTATCTATATATAGATTTTATCACAGGAATATTCTGGACACAAAAAACGAAGGTCACACTCATGATTGTATCAAAGCCTAAATGCCAAGGGAGCGTGGATTACTAAAAGGAACCATGTCCAGGTTGCCTAATGCTCTCAAATGTAAATCAAATTGGTGACTACATATTTGTTTCTTCCTAAGATTATATATTCAACCTCAACCATGTTGAAAATGTCTAATCCTATCACTCACTTCATACTTTGCCTGATTTGGTAATATCTTTATTGATACCTGCTTTCATACATATTTCCCCCAGTTCATCATTGTGACTGACACTTCACATATGCTGACATTTACATTCACTCTCTACCCGAAACCCTATTGCTAAAGAACTTTTGGTCCAAATCCTATACTCACTCTTCTTTCTAAACCTACTGACTATCTTCCTAATGCTACTGACTATAGTTTTTTGACTCGATGTTCTCTTCGACAATCAATTATCCAAGGTATAAGGTCCTATGCCATTGTATATCAATTTATCTGAGACACATGTGCAGAACATAATTCAAACCTAAGTATCCCACTCAAGGGCCCAGTTCCCTTCTGGCTTCCAATCTTACCTAGATTTCTGTTTTTATACTTATATTTTACCTATATATTTTTGTAAATATCACAGGCTCCAATTACCATTATTCATCCGGCAGAAAGATTCCTAACGCAAATCAAACATGTTATTAACCCTAAACATACACTTTTCCCTCAATCTAACTTTACAGAAGAGGAGGGACAGAGTTGGTCTTACAATACAGGAATGTAGGGGATCTTCCACCTGCTGAGAACATCAAAGGTATATGCAGAAATGATCCCCTGAGATGATGAAGGAAGCTATGAAGGACCTGAGAGAGCAAAAGACATCTTCCATGGTAAACTATCTGGTCAGGATGAAGGGATGTGTCTGAATCAGCCTCTACCTTCTTAATGTAGAGAAGATGGACCAAACCAGGCCTGTGTGGAGAGCTGTTCTCAGGCACCTATGGTTGGTATACCATTCTAACTGTGAAAGTGTGACAGGAAGTAGGGACAGCCTCCATCTCATGGGACCCTTAGAAGTAACTGTTAGGACAAAGTGGTTGCCAAGTCAGTGACCTCTTTCAGTTCCTGAAGGAAATGACCTCACCTCACTGCCTTGGTGATGGAACTCTCTGGACGTTTGATCCTGGAAGACAGGCACCAAGAGCCAGTCTCAGTCCCAGTCCCAGTGGTCTCACTTGTTTTGATTTACCAAGAACAGAGTCAGTCTTTCTTAGTACCTACTGATGTGATGATGGCCAAATGACAGGAAAGCTCTGAAGAGGAGCTTTTCCTGGGAAAGCAGGTAGTGGCTCACCCATGGCTCCTAACAACTTCAAAGTGTTGGCCAAGGAGACCAGATCTGATACAGGACAGGCCATTTTGGGGGAACATACAATGGCCCACCATTCTGAGGACACTATGGATAGTCACAGACTTACTTTAGCAAAGGAGGTGCCTTTGAGTGTGTGTGTGTGGGTTTGTGGTTTTGTCTCATGTTCTGAGAATAGGTAGGAAAGGCTCTTTGTTTGGATTGGTGTGGACTGTTTCCAGTAAGTCGTTTGACAAGGCGAGTGCTTCTATGTCTGTGTATCCCACTCTGTCCGTGATTGTAGACATTAGAAAAGAGAATGCATCAATGGATGTGTCCTGTCTAGTAGAAAGCTTCCAAGCATTCATCCTGCCCAATTTACAAATGGACTGCAGCTTGTCTTATTGAAGGGCAACATCTGCTCTCAGTAGTTTCTGTTTTCTTCCTGAATTCTGGAAACTCTCCAGAATAGCCTCATGGTTTTGTGTCCAAGATATGTACCACCTCCAAGCTCTGTGAAATGGTGATGTACTGGATAGCTGAAGGGAATGGCGAGAATCTAAGAAAACTCAGATATCAGTGGGACCAGGAAAGTCTCAGTGGAGAAACCCTTCTTTGGGCCTTTTGCTTACCTATTGTTCTGTTGCCCTGAATTTCAGGAAGGTCTTTACCTCAGGACACTAATTTGTGAAGCCTGAAGAAAACTGTTTTCAAATGGAAATTAATGGGCATCACCTGTGGCTCTTTGCTTAATTGCTTTGGAAATGGATGTTTCTGAAACAGCCTCTTGGCCCTGTGAGGCTGTGGTTAGATACTCAGCACCTTATACATCCCACGTGTTCATCCAAAACCAAAATGGCCAAAAGAGCAGTTTTTGTGGATGAAGTCTCTCCCTACCTCTGTAAGGTTCCTGACCTCTATCAAGTGAGAATAGGGTGCCTTTGGGTCAAATGAGTTCTTCAAAGCCCTTCAGAGGCTAGCCCATAGGTGATTCCAATGATTCCAATTCACATGAAGAATCTAAACCCCACAGTCAGTAGTCCTCAAATTGGAGAAGCAGAGCAGTATTAACGGCAGGCCTATTTGATAAGTCATGGTTCACAGGAAGGTGTTCAGGCCACCCCAACGTTAAGCAAATGAGGGGCAAGGGAGCTTATTTTGGACACTGTCTTGGGCTGTGCCCCTCATGGAAACCTCCAGCCAGAGGTTAAAATGAGTATCTATATGGAAGAAGATGACGGCCATGTGGAAGTGTTCTGGTTTTAATTGTGGTTATTAGTGTGGTTGTTGAAAAATATGACTGGCTCCACCTGGTCTTGAATTCTAGTGTGATTCACCTTAGAGACTGAGTTCTGGAACTGATCTCAGAGAGGTATTGCCATGAGTTTTGTTGGGATTTTAGGAGGCCATGCATGAGAGTCACCCTTGGAAACTGAGATCTGTGCCCAGGAAGGCTTTCCACAGAGCACAGGGAATCTCAGCCAGGTTATCACATAATTTTTTTCTGAAAGAATTAGCACCCATAGTTGAGAGTCAAAACACGCAAGGATTTTACATTGTAGACCTCAATATGCCTGGCTTTATGTAACCATTTGGCAACTCTTTGGGAAGCCTTGCCTGTGAGAGTCTTCCAGAGCTTTCATTGAAATGGGCTTCCTCACCATTTAATGGTTACTGAATTAAATGAAACCCTCAGTGCCTCCAACTTCAATCTTAAAAAATGGGCTCGATAAATACCATGAAATTTTTGAAATTCCCATTACCAGGTGGCACTGGAAAACCATTGGACATCCTGTTGCTGATCATGAGTGTACGAGAAAGTGCCTTGATTGACTGGGTTTCACAAAAATGGTGTAGAACAGAGATGCCAGTAAGTTGGAACCTGCTGAGTAGTGGGCCTACAGCAAAGGTGGGTAGGTGTGAGATAAACCATCTCTGGTGGTTTCATGTGGATTGGCCATTGGCTTTCAAATGGCTTGTGACTGACATGATGCAGCCAGCAGACCCTTATATGTAAAGGCATCTTGTTATATGGATAGGTTTCTGGGCAATGTTCAGAATCAGGTTGATATGGTCAAGGGGGCAAGCTATGTTGGACATAAGCCTGGTTGGTGCATTCTCCTGGAGACCCTGTCCCACCACACGTGACAGAACTCCCTCCAGCACTGTGTCCCAGTTAAACTCCTTGTATTTCATTAAGCCAATACCAAACTCCCAGTGCAGCAGCAAGAATCACCACGAAAAGGAGAGTATGACCAAATGGCTTCACAGTCCACACGGAGAGACACTTATCCCCCAGTTGCCACAGTTTACCCACAAAGTGAGAATTCAGCACTGCTGCCTCATTTTAATTGGAAAATAAGATACCATGTCCTCCAGGTCACATAGATGTTGACCCAGTTTTGATGGTCTCACTACATAGGATGCTAAAGCTACCAACAACAACATACATTTTAAGTGTCCCAACTCAGAGGCAGTATCTCAAGAAGTCTTTAGGCCTGCAGAGCTCCATGTTGTGGAGTGTTTACCTTGTCTTTTACTTTTGGAAACTCATCTACCACCTCCAAGGTTGTGAACTCCTCAGCATATTCCATTCCGGGTATGTATTCACAGATTTTCTAACTCTTATCCTCTAATTGTGTATTTCTTCCATTGAGGGTAATATCAAGGGATTGTTTTTAATGTGAGTGGGAAGATTTTTGTGTAGCACATATTTGCAAACACATTGGGTTTACTTTCCTATTTTCCATTTGAAATACTGAATCTCTGACACTAACCCATACCCTACTAGACTCTGACTACTAATCCTTATATGATGGAGAATAGTAACCCAAAAAGAATACAAATACTAGCAATTCAGAGAAGGCATGGTATGTAGTTGGACATCCCTTAATGTTTATTGACATAGTTCTCCATGTGTTTTTAAAATTAACAAATATGTGAATTCCTCTCTCCCTTTTTCTGTAGCCTATTAAGCACATGTATTTTAATATGCACAAATAGAATCCTACCTGGTATCACATGTACATTCTTCTGAGGTGGCTGACATGGCAGATAAAAATTGTGAGAAGAGATCACTCCTCCTAACCTCTGTTGGAACAGAAAATTCAACCTATGGGTGAGCTTCCTAGTTGACCAACATTATGCATAAATCCATTTTCAGTAAAATGTATATTTTTCGATAAGTGGATGTTATATATTTAATGATGAATTTCGATTGGCATATATATTGCTACTTTTTAATGTCTCGGTGTGTGTGTTTGTGTGTGTGTGTGTGTGTGTGTGTATATATATATATATATATATATATATATATATATATATACTCTCCCGATTTTTCAAAATATGAAATATATGTGTCTTATTATACACTTCCTAAAATTATTCATATTCATGTATGAGGATTTATAATGAACTTTTCACAAGATTATTCTCAGAAATATTCATCCACCTGAAATACATATTTGTTTCCTAATACTGAAAACTAACTTTAGTGAATGGTGCATACAAATCATAATATTTTGACATTGCAAGATGGCCGCGAATAGAGAGCATCATACCCAGTGTACCGCGCCACTGCGCAGGTGACTAACGACTAAGAACGACAAAAAACTATCTTGTTAGGAACTTACAGCAAAATGGGGGTGCACTGAAACCTAGAAGAAGGATTTCTAGCACTGAGGTCCGGTAAATGAGTCTCAAACATGAGCCAACTCTGCGACCGGAGATCCTGTCTGACTGATCCGCGCTACCAGTCCAGTGGCTACAGAAAGCAGGGCACCACCGAGATGCGATCAATAATCACGGAGAAACGTTGATGCAGATTCTGTGGAATTCTGCCAGTAGAGTCCCCACTGAGCCCTGGGCTGAGTTCAGGGTTTCAGATGGGGAAGGAAGTGGTACAGTTCTAACCCCCACAATAGAAACTCCACGAAGGAAACCAACGGCCACCATCTTGGTGAGCTGAAGTAACGACAGCCACTCCCCTACAGAATGCAACAATAAAATGTTGTTATTCTGTTACTGTTACTCAGCTCCTCTCCCATACTTCGGGGAATTTGCATCAAATCTCTCCTAGGCTTTCTGGGGGAGAGATTATCAGAGGGAGCCTGCATAAAGATAGGGGAAAACTAGAGGCACCTGACTTTCAACTCCCCCTCCCATCAGTGGTGAAAAAAACCTGTCTAGCCAGCGCTGAGAGAGGGGCAAGCGGAAAAAAAAAAATCAAAACAATAGAGTGCCGGGGTTCCCAATAGCCAACTGTGCAATCAGAGATCCGGGCTGATTGAATCATGCAGCCAGGCCTGCTGTTTCAGATGGCGGGGCACCACCGAGAAGTGACCTGAAGCAGGGAGAAATGTTGCTGCGGATTCTGTGGAATCCTGCCGGCTGAGCTCCCACTGATCCCCGGGCTGAGTTTGGGAATTCAGACAGGGAAGAAAGTGGTATAGTTCTATCCCCCACAAAAGAAACTCCACCAAGGAAACAAGCGGCCACCATCTTTGAGATCTGAAGTAACCACCGCCCCTCTCCAATAGACTGCAACAATAAAACAGATGTGTGTTACTCAGCTCATCTCTCATACAGCGGGGAATTCGCATAAAATGTCTCCTAGGCTTTCCGGGGGAGGGTTAATCAGAGCAAGCCTGCATAAAGACGCAAGAAAAACTAGAGACACCTGACTTTCGACTCCCCCTACCATCAGTGGCCATAACGAAACGTGTATAGCCAGTGCTGGGGGAGGGGTAAGTGGAAAAAATCAAAACAATAGAGTGTCTGGGTTCCCAAAAGACACCCTCCACACCCAACAAACGGCAGGCACAGAGTACAGTTTGAACTGCCGAGAGGCATCACTCAGGGGAAATCTGGTCTAGAAAAAGAAACCAGGACAAGCAGGAGAAACCAAAGGACTAGAAGGCAGGCCCTTGTGACTGGGCGGCTGGAGACCGCAGGCCTGCACATGACATTCCACCCACTGCCTGAGTGACTGGGGGGCTGAGGAATGTCCGCCTGCCGGCAACCGAGCGTGAGACTGCGTGGCTAGAGATTGACAACCCAACGGCGACAGCCCACCTGCTGCCCGCGTGACTGGGCGGCTGGAGACCGCCTGCCCGCTGGCGACCAACCGCACAATTGGGCGGCTGGAGACCGCCCGCCTGCCAGTGACCCAGAGCTGAAACAAACCAGAGACAGTCAAGTCCCACCCCCCAATTCGGACACCTCGGCAAGGAGCCTGGGGCCGGCCAAAGCAGAGAGGTGACATCACTGGAGCTCGGCCTTCAGAATTACTTCCAAGCGGAATCCACTTTAGCAGGCATAGTTTACCAACACAAAGGAGAGACAACAGAGATATACAACACCAAAACAAATCTAAAGAATAAAGCAGAAACACAGCAATCAAATAGAGCTGGAAAGTAACGTGAACATCATGAAAAAACAAGGGCAAAAAAGGAGTACAAACAATGCAGGACAACTTAAATCTACAGGAGGACCTTGAAGCATCAGAAACAGGGATAGGGAAAGAACTCAAGGCATACCGAACTCAGATGGAAAGGAATATTAGAGAAGACATGAGGCAGCAAGTGCAAGCAATAAAAGTATATTTTGAAAATGAATTAAGCAAACAAATTCAAATGGCAAAGAATGAGCATTACCAGGAGATAGAGATCTTAAAAAAAATATTAAACAGTAATCCTAGAAATGCAGGAAAATATAAACCAAATTAAAAACTCAAACGAGAATATTACAAATAGACTAGATCAAGTAGAAGTCAGAACATCAGATAATGAAGACAAAGTTTATCAACTTGAAAAGAATTGAGTAAACACACAAAAGATGCTTAAATCCCACCAGGAATTTATTCAAAAGATATGGGATGTCATAAAAAAACAAAAAACAAATTTAAGAGTCATCAGGATAGAAGAAGGCATAGAGATTCAAACCAAAGGAATGGACAACATATTAAATGAAATAATTCTATAAAACTTCCCAGAGATGAATGATGGATTGGATTGCCAATTCCTGGAAGCCTACAGGACCCCAAACATTCAAAACCAAAATAGACCAACTCCAAGACATATAATTATGAAGATAGCCAACATACAGAAAAAGGAGAGAATATTAAAAGCTATAAGAGAAAGGAGGCAGATTACATTCAGGGGTAAACCAATTAGGTTAACAACTGATTTTTCATCACATTCTTTGAAAGTGAGAAGATCCTGGAACAGTGTAATTCAAATGTTGAAAAAAAAAAAGAATTCCAACCAAGAATACCATATAAAGAAAAGTTAAGCTTCAGATTTCACAATGAAATTAAAGTCTTTCACGATAAACAAAAGCTAAAACAATTCTCAGCCAGAAAACCAGCACTGCAAAGCATTTTGTGCAAAATACTACAAGAAGAAGAGTTAAAAAATAGTGCCCAAAACTAACAGTGGGAAGTATCTCAGTAAAGCGGGAGGAAAGTAACCAAAAAAGTAAAAACTATCCAAACTAAAATATAATAAATAAATAAACATGACTGGAAGTACAAATCATATTTCAATTGTAACCTTAAATGTTAATGGCCTAAATTCACTAATCAAGAGACATGTGCTAGTAACCTGGATCAAAAAAACAAATCCAACAATATTCTGCCTTCAGGAGACTCATATGATAGGAAAAGACATACACAGGCTGAAGGTAAAAGGTTGGGAAAAATCATAACACTCACATGGCCCTCGGAAGCAAGAAGGATTTGCCATACTCATATGGAATAATATCAACTTCAAACCTAAGTTAATCAAAAGGGATAAAGAATGACACTATATTCTGTTAAAAGGAATCATCCACCAACAAGAAAAAAACAATTATCAATTTGTATGCACCAAGCAATGGAGGTGCAACGTTCATAAAACAAACTCTCCTCAAGTTCAAGAGTCAAATAGACTACAACACAATAATTATGGGTGACTTCAACACACCACTCTCAGCATTAGAGAGATCCTCTAGACAAAAACTGAATAAAGAAACTATAGAACTCAACAGCACAATCAATAACCTAGACTTAACCGACATATATAGAATATATCAACCATAATCAAGTGGATACATGTTCTTCTCAGCAGCACATGGATCCTACTCAAAGATACACCATATATTATGCCATAGGGCAATTCTTAGTAAATATAAAGGCATGGAGATTATACCGTGCACCATATCTGATCATAATGGAATGAAACTGGATATCAATGAGAAAAGAAGGAAGGAAAAATCCTACATCACATGGAAAATGAACAACATGCTACTGAATGACCAATGGGTTACAGAAGACATAAAGAAGGAGATAAAAAATTCTTAGAGACAAATGACAATACAGACACAACATACCGGAATCTATGGGACACAATGAAAGCAGTTTTAAGAGGGAAATTCATTTCTTGGAGTTCTTTCCTCAAAAAAAGAAAAAAAAAAACAACAAATAAATGAACTTAAACTACACCACAAAAACCTGGAAAAGGAAGAGCAAAACAACAGCAAATGTAGTAGAAGACAAGAAATAATTAAATTTAGAGCAGAAATCAACGAAATTGAAACAAAAAAAAAGTTGAAAAAATTGATAAAACTAAAAGTTGGTTCTTTGAAAAAATAAATAAGATCAACAGGCCCTTAGCCACGCTAAGGAAGAGAAGAAGAAAGAGAATTCAAATTACTAACATGTGGGATAAAAAAGGCAATATCACAACAGACACTACAGAAATATAGAAGATAATTAGAAAGTATTTTGAAACACTATATTCCAATAAAATAGAATATTGTGAAGATATTGATAAATTTCTTAAGTCATACAATCTGCCCAGATTGAGTCAGGAAGACACAAACAATTTAAACTGGCCAATAACAAAGGAAGACATAGAAGAAGCAATCAAAAGACTGCCAACCCAAAAAAAGCCCTGGACCGGATGGGAATACAGCGGATTTCTACAAAACCTTCAAAGAAGAATTAAAATCAATATTTTTCAAGCTTTTTCAAGAAATAGAAAAAGAAGGAGCTCTTCCAAATTCATTCTATGAGGCCAACATCACCCTGATCCCGAAACCAGACAAAGACACTTCAAAGAAAGAATACTACAGACCAATTTCTCTAATGAACTTGGATGCAAAAATTCTCAATAAAATTCTGACAAATCGAGTACAAAAGCATATCAAAATAATTGTGCAACATCATCAAGGAGGATTCATCCCTGTGATGCAAGGATGGTTCAATATACGAAAATCAATAAATGCCATTCACCACATCAATAGACTTAAAGACAAGAACTATATGATCATCTCGATAGATGCAGAAAAGCATTTGACAAAGTTCTGCATCCATTTATGTTCAAAACTCTATAAAAACTAGGGATAACAGGAACTTACCTCAACATTGTAAAAGCTATATATGCTAAACCTCAGGCTAGCATCACCCTAAATGGAGAAAAAACTGAAGGCATTCCTTCTAAAATCTGGAACAAGACAGGGATGCCCTCTATCACCACTTCTATTCAATTTAGTTCTTGAAATACTAGCCAGAGCAATTAAACAGACAAAAGAAATTAAAGGCATAAAAATAGGAAAAGAAGAATTTAAAGTATCACTATTTGCAGATGACATGATAATATATTTAACAGACACAAAAATGTCTACAAAGAAATGGCTAAAGTTAATAAATGAATTCAGAAAAGTGGCAGGATATATAATTAACACGCATAAATCAAATGCATTCCTGTATAACAGAAAAAAAACTTCTGAAATGGAAATGAGGAAAACCACTCTATTCACAACATCCTCAAATAAAATAAGATACTTGGGAATCAACCTAACAAAAGAGGTGAAAGATTTATATAATGAAAACTACAGAAATCTAAAGAGAGAAATAGAAGAAGATGTCAGAAGATGGAAACATGTGCCCTGTTCATGAATAGGCAGAACTAACATCATAAAAATGGCAATATTACGCAAAGTTCTCTACAGGTTTAATGCAATGCCAATCAAAATTCCAACGGCATTTCTTGTAGAAATAGATAAATCAATCATGAAATTCATATCGAAAAATAAAAGACCCAGAATAGCAAAAGCAACTCTAAGCAGGAAGTGTGAATCTGGAGGTATAGCGATACCAGAGTTCAAACTGTACTACAAAGCAATAGTAACAAAAACAGCATGGAACTGGTACCGAAAAATGCAGGTGGACCAGTGGTACAGAAGAGAGGACACAGAAACCAATCCACAAAATTACAACTTTATTATATTTGATAAAGGGGCTAAAAGCATGCAGTGGAGGAAGGATAGCATCTTCAACAAATGGTGCTGGGAAAATTGGAAATCCATATGCAACAAAATGAAACTGAATCCCGTTCTCTCGCCATGCACAAAATTTAACTCAAAATGGATCAAGGATCTAGATATAAAATCAGAGACACTGCGTTTCATAGAAGAAAAAGTTGGCTACGATCTACATACTGTGGGGTCGGGATCCAAATTTCTTAATAGGATGCTCATAGCCCAAGAGTTCTTAACAAGAATAAAAAAAATGAGACTTACTTATACTAAAAAGTTTTTTTTTCTCTGCAAGAGAAACAAAAAGGGAAGTAAATAGATAGCCTACATCCCGGGAACAAATTTTTACTCCTCACACTTCAGATAGAGCCCTAATATCCAGAATATACAAAGAATTCAAAAAAAATTATCAATAAGATAACAAATAACCTAATCAACAAATGGGCCAAGGACCTGAAAAGACACTTCACCGAGGAGGACATACAATCAATCAACAAGTACATGAAAAAATGCTCACCATATCTAGCAGTCAGAGAAATGCAAATCAAACCCACCCTAAGATACCATCTCACTCCAGTATGATTGGCAGCCATTATGAAGTCAAACAACAACAAGTGTTTACGAGGATATGGGGAAAAGGGGACACTTGTACACCGCTGGTGGGACTGCAAATTGGTGAGGCCAACATGGAAAGCAGTATGGGGATTCCTGGGAAAGCTAGGAATGGATCCACCATTTGAACCAGCTATCGCCCTTCTCGGACTATTCCCTGAGGATCTTAAAAGAGTGTACTAAAGGGATACTGCCACATCAATGATCATAGTGGCACAATTCACAATACCTAGACTGTGTAACCAACCTAGATGCAATTCAATAGATGAATGGATAAAAAAAAAATGTGGCATCTATACACGATGGATGCAGCACTAAAAAATGACAAAATCATAGAATTTGCAGGGAAATGGATGGCATTAGAGCAGATTATGCTAAGAGAAGCTAGCCAATCCTTAAAAAAACAAATGCCAAATGTCTGCTTTGATAAAAATAGGGTAACTAAGAATAGAACAGGGAGGAAGAGCATGAGGAAAAGATTAATATTAAACAAAGACAAGTGGGAGAGAGAAAGGGAGAGAGAAGGGAAAGCATATGGAAATGGTAGGAGACCCTCATTGTTACACAAAATTACATATAAGACGTTGTGAGGGGAAAGGCGGGATCAAGAGAGAGAAGTGAAAAAGCAGATGAGGAAGAGAGGGAAGATAGGATGAAAGGGGAGGGGGGATAGTAGGGGATAATAAAGGTAGCAGAGGACAACAGTCACTAATGTGACATTATGTAAAAATGTGAATGTGTAACTGATGTGATTCTGCAATTCGTATTTGGGGAAAATTGGGAGTTCATAACCCATTTCAGTCAAATGTATGAAAGATGATATATCATGAGCTTTGTAATGTTTTGAAAAACCAATAAAAATAAATAAACAAAGGTTTAAAATTGAGTGGGAAGAAATCAGCTAAAAAGGAGTTGAGATGCATTCATTTTTATAAGCAGAAAGTTTGTTTTGTGTAGTTGTAAATATCACAAATTTATTTTACCAGAAAACTGGCTTTTGAAATGAACATATATTGAGATTAAAGGATAATCCATTTACCTTCATGAAAAATTCATATCATTTCCTATATTTTTCATATTTCATTTTTTTTCGTGAATATTTTGTCATGGACCAGGTCTAGTCTTAGGCTACCTCATCTGACAAGTTCGTACAATGTGTTGGATTGTTCTTTTCATCTTTTATTTGATAGTTTGTAGCTGATAATGTGTATTTTTCCTTATCTTTATTTGGACATACATACCCAACTATATCTTTGCATTTTATGTTTTACTGGGGAAGAGACTCATCAAAAGCTCTTTATTATATGTATCAACAATGAAACATTTAGAGCATGCAATTATTCTTAATTTTGCATGAAAATATCTTTGTACCATTTTTCTTATAAAGATGTAGAATTATTACTGTAATAAGTAACTACTTACAAGAAGAATTAAACAATTGACTTTATATCAATCATGAATATGAAAATTAATAAAATAAGTATTTGGCAATAAATATGCAATTGATAGAAATTAAAATCACAAGAAAGCCATTTAAAATGTCAGTGCATATGGTCCTTAAATAAAAGGTTGTTCAAATAAAATTTCACTAATTCATAAGAGTTAATATGCCATATCACAGCTTAATGTAATATAAAAACTTAAATGATAAGTATTGATAAATAAGAATGATACCTGTTTACTTAAATATGTTTATTTGATTTTCACTGTAAGCTGTTAATTCTAGAAGACTTGAAAATTAAGAAAGACTTGGTCTATATTATTTCTAACAGGCTAATCAAAGTACTTTTAAATATATATGTATATATATCATATGTAATACATATGCATGAATATAGATACATATGTATAATAAATGTATTGTAATATATCTATAGGTTATTATAATTATTAAATTTTCTCAAGAAAAAAGAATGACTATAAAAAAATTCTTAAATGTAAATTTCATAGCATATTACTGTTTGTAATGACATGAGAGAAAAACTCCTATGGAGGGAAAATGAAAAAGGAAGAGAGAGAAGGGGGAAAATGAGGAAGAAAGTGAGTAAAGAAGAGGGAGAGGAGTGTTTGATTATAAGATAAATGTGGAGGGTCTGGGTGTCTGGCTCAGTGGTAACATGCTTGGCTAGCATGTGTGAGGCACTGGGTTATATTCTCAGCACCACATATAAATAAATAAAATGAGGTCGATCAACAACTGAAAAAATAAAAAAAAAATAAAAAAGTAGAAATATTACCAAAATTCTGAGTTTTTATGAATGCTAAATAAAAAAAAATGTTACATAGCCTTATGTAATTTCTAGACTCCCCAAAATAGTCATTTAATGATAGATTACTAGTGCGATAACTAAAAATCCATTGCTCTTTCCTCGACATTCTGTGGCATGCTAGTGCTAAAATAAATTGTATTATAACACCAAAAAAAATTCTAATATTTCTACAGTAACTGACCCAGTTTAACATAAATGCAAGAAGATTCCTATGGAATATAATTGTATTTTGACGTTCATTTTTATTCAACACTGGTACATTACTATTTGTCCAGTTTATGCACATCATAGTATGTATATTTCATTCACAATTTAGCAAATTTATACGCATTTGTTTTACTGTCAATCACTTCCTGCTTCAGAACACATGTATTCCTCCACGTTTCTTGACTGCTCCTTTCATGAGACTTTTTTCCAAAGACATTATTTTTGATTTCCATTATCATTTTTGAAGCAAAACTCACACACCCGTCATGATAAACCATAAACCTAATATTACCATTAGATGTAAAACTGGTGGGAATGAATGATTGTATATCAATATAAGATTTCTTGTATACTTTCAAATATCAATTCAATCCATTGTTTAATTTGGAACCAGTTATATTATTTATTCACAGTATGGTCTATTCATGCATTGTCTCTATCTTGATAGACACAGGGTACACCTCTGTGTACCCTCGATAATAATTTGTATATCTTCAAAATTTTGCTCACAGAAATGGTGGAAGAAAGACTCATTCAACTGATCTACATATACATTTTATCACAGTAATATTCTGGACACAAAATGCAAAGGTCACACTTAGGATTGTCCCGAAGCCTAAATGGAAAGTGAACATGGATTACTAAAAACATCCATGTCTTGGATGCCTAATTCTCTCAAATGTCAATCCTATTGGTGAGTACATATTTGTTTCTTCCCAAGATTATATATTCAACCTCAACCATGTTGAAAATGTCTAATCCTATCACTCACTTTATATTTTGTCTGATTTCCTAATGTCTCTATTGATATCTCTTTTCCTACATATTTTCCCCAGTTCATCATAGTGACTGATTCTTCACATGTGCTGACATTTACATTCACTCTTTATCCGAAACCCTATTGCTAAAGAACTTTTTGTCCAAATACTATACTCACTCTTTTTTCTAAACCTACCGACTATCTACCTAATCCTACCGACTATCCCTTTTTGACTGGATGAACTCTTCAACAATCAATCATCCAAGGTACAAGGTCCTATGCCATTGTATATTGATTTATCTGAGACATCTGTGCAGAACATAATTCAAAGATAAGTATCCCAATCATGGGCCCAATGCCTTTCTGGTATTCAAATCTTACCTAGATTTCAGTTTTCATAATTACATTTCACCTGTATATTCTTATAAATATTGCAGGTTCCCAATACCATTATTCATCCAACAGAATGATTCCTACCACAAATCGAACATGTTATTAATCCTAACTATACACTTTTCCCTCAATCCAACTTTACAGAAGAGCAGGGACAGAGTTGGTCTTACAATACAGGGGTGTAGGGAACCTTCCACCTGTTGACAACCTCAAAGGTCCATGCAGATATGATCCCTGGAGAAGATGCAGGCAGCTATGAAAGGCCTGAGAGAGCAAACGTCATCTTCCATGGCAAACAACCCGGTCAGGTTAAAAGCATGTGTCTGAATCATCCTCTCTCTTCTTAATGTAGGGAAGATTGACCAAACTAGACCTGTGTGGAGAGCTGTTCCCAGGTGCCTATTGTTTCTATACCATTCGAACTTGTGAAAGTGTCACAGGAAGTAGGCGCATCCTCCATATTATGAGACCCTAGGAAGCAAATGTTAGGACAAAGTGGTTGGAAATGCAGTGACCACATTCAGTTGCTGAAGGAAGTGACCTCACCTCACATCCTTGTTGATGGAACTCTCCGAATTTGGGTTCCAGGAAGCCAGGCATCCAGACCCAGTCCAAGCTCCAGTCACAGTGGTCTCACTTGTTTGGATTTACCAAGGACAGAGTCTGTCTTTTGTGGTACCTAGTGATGTGAGGATGGCCAAATGCCAGGAAAGTTCTGAAGAGGGGCCCTTCCAGAGAAAGAAGTTAGAGGCTCACTGCTGTCTCCTGACAACTTCACAGAGTTGCCCCAGGAGACCAGATCTGAGACAGGACAGGCCATTTCTGGGGAACATAGTATTGCCCTCCAGTCAGAGGACACTCTGGATAGTTTCAGACCTACTTGGGGGAAGGAGGTGACTTCGTGGGTGTTTGAGTGGGTTTGTGGTTTTTTCTCATGTTCTGAGAATAGTTAGGAAAGGGGGTTTGTTTGGTTTGGAGTGAACTGTTTCTAGTTAGTCCTTTGACAAGGCGAGTGTTTCTATGTCTGTGTATCCCACTGTGTCCATGGTTGTAGACATTAGAAAAGAGAATGCCTCAATGGGTGTGTCCTGTCAAAGAGAAAACTTCCAAGCATTCATCCTGCCCATTTTATAAATGGACTGTGGCTTGCCTTATCATTGGGCAACACCTATTATTTTCTTACGTTCCTGTATCCTTCCTGAATTCTGGCCACTCTCCAAAATAGGCTCATGGTTTTATGTACAAGATATGTACCACTTCCAAGCTCTGTGACATGGCCATGTACTGGATAGCTGAAGGGAATGCATCTCAGAAAACTCTGATATCAGTGTGACCAGTAAAGTCTAAGTGGAGAAACCCTGCTTTGGGCCTTTTGATTACCTATTGTTATGTTGCCCTGAATATCAGGAACATCTTTTCCTCAGGCTACTCCTTCCTGAAGCCTGAAGAAAACAGTTTTCACATGGAAATGAATGGGCATTTTACCTTTGTGTTTTACAATAAAACCTTCACAGAGATTAGGCTCTCATTAACTTAAAAATACTTTTAAATTTTATCTAAGGGTAAAAAGTAACATGTAACTGTACATATCTTTTTGATAATAAGTCCAATTATACAACACAAATGACACACATAAATCTCCAACATGTTTTTATTTTAAGCCTAGAATTACCATACAACCTTAGAACATTTCTGTTTTCATACTTATATTTTACTTCTATAGTCTTATAAATATCGCAGGTTCCCAATAACATTATTCATACAGCAGAACAATTCCTAACCCAAATCGAACATGTTATTAACCCTAACCATACACTGTTCCCTCAATCTAACTTTACAGAAGAGCAGGGAAAGAGTTGGTCTTACAATACAGGAATTTAGGGGATCTTCCACCCGCTGAGAACCTCAAACGTCCATGCAGAAATGATCCCTGTAGAAGATGTAGGCAGCTATGAAGGACCTGAGAGAGTAAGAGTCACCTTCCATGGCCAACAACCTGGTCAGGATGAAGGGTTGTGTCTGAATCTGCCTCTCTCTTCTTAATGTAGAGAAGATGCACCAAAACAGGCCAGTGTGGAGAGCTGCTCTGGAGTGCCTATGGATGATATACCATTCTAACTTGTGAAAGTGTCACAGGAAGTAGGGGCAGCCTCCATCTCATGGGGCCTTGGAAGCAACAATTAGGACAATGTGTTTGCCAAGGCAGTGACCTCATTCAGTTAATGAAGGAAGTGACCTCACCTCACTTCCTTGGTTTTCGAAATCTCTGAACATGTGGTCCAGGAAGCCAGGCACCCACAGCCAGTCCCAGTCCCAGTCCCAGTGATCTCACTTGTTTGGATTTACCAAGGACAGAGTCAGTCTTTCTTGGTACCTACTGATGTGAGGATGGCCAAATGCCAGTAAAGCTCTGAAGAGGGCCCTTTCCTGAGAAACCAGGTTGTGGCTCACCGCTGGCTCCTGTCAACTTCACAGAGTTGGACAAGGAGAACAGATCTGAGACAGAACAGGCCATTTCATGGAAACATAGTATGGCCCACCACTCAGAGGACACTGCGGATAGTCACAGACCTACTTGGGGGAAGGAGGTGCATTTGTGGGTGTGGGTGTGTGTTTGTGGTTTTGTCTCATGTTCTGAGAATAGGTAAGAAAGGCAGTTTGTTTTGTTTGGAGTTAATTGATTCTAGTAAGTCGTTTGAAAAGGCGAGTGTTTCTAGGTCTGTGTATCCCACTGTGTCAGGGGTTGTAGACATTAGAAAAGAGAATGCTTCAATGGATGTGTCCTGTCTAGTAGAAAGCTCCCCCGGATTCATACTTCCCATTTATGAATGGACTGTGGCTTGCATTATTGATGGGCAACCCCCGATATCTTCCTAAGTTCCTGTTTTCTTTCTGAATTCTGGCCACTTTCCAGAATAGGCTCATGGTTTTGTGTCCAAGATGTATACCACCACCAAGCTCTTTGACATGGCTATGTACTGGATAGCTGAAGGGAATGGCGAGCAACTCAGAAAACTCAGATATCAGTGTAATCAGGAAAGTTTCAGTGGAGAAATACTGCTTTGGTTACCTATTGTTCTGTTGCCCTCAATGTCAGGAAGGTCTTTGCCTCTGGCCACCCCTTTGGGAAGCCTAAAGAAAACAGTTTTCAAATGGAAATCAATGGGCATCACCTGTGACTCTTTGCTTAATTGCATTGGAAAGGGATATGTCTGAATCAGGCTCTAGGTCCTGTGTTAGGCTTTGGCTTAGATTCTCAGCACATGATGGATGTAAAGAAAATCCCATGTTTGCATCCAAAACTAAATTGGCCAAAAGAGCAGTCATTATGGAAGAAGTCTCTCGCCTTCCCCTGTAAGGTTCCTCACCTCCATCAAGTGAGAATAGGAACCTTTGGATCAAATGAGTTCTTCAAAGCCCTTTAGAGGCTATCCCATAGGTGCTTGGGTTTTCTCCAGAATCCAAATCACATAAAGAATCTATACCTGACAGTCAGTAGGCCTCAAATTGGAGGAGCAAAGCAATATTAATAGCAGGCCTATTTGATCACTCCTGGTTCCCCGGACGAGTGTCCAGGACACCCTGACTTTAGGCAAATGAGGGGCAATTGAGGTTATTTTGGACACTGTCTTGGGCTGTGCCCCTCATGGAAACCTCAAGCCAGAGGTAATGATGAGTGTCCATATGGAAGAAGATGAGGGCCATGTGGGAGTGTTTTGGTTTTAATTGTGGTCATGTGTGGCCGTTGGAATAGATGACTGGGTCCACCTTGGCTTTAACTCTGTTGTGATTCCCCTTAGAGACTGAGTTGTGGACCTCACCTCAGAGACGTATTGCCATGAATTGTGTTGGGATTTTAGGAGGATTCACATGAGAGTCACCCTTGTAAAATGAGATCTAGGCCCAGGGTGGCTGTTCACTGAGCACTGGGAATCTCAGCCAGGTTACCACATGATTTTATTCTGAAAGACTTGGCAGCCATATATGAGAGTCAAAACACACGGATGTCACAATGTAGATCCCAATGGGCCTGGATTCATGTGATCATTTGGCCACTGTTTGGGAAGCCTTTCCTGTGAGACTTCTGCAGAGATTTCATTGAAATGAGCTTCCTAACCATTTAATAGTTCCAGAATGAAATGAAACACACAGTGCCTCCAACTTCAACCTTGAAAAATGGGTAGATAAATACCAAGAAATTTTTAAACTTCCCATGACCAGGTGGCACTGGAGAATCTTTGGATATCCTGTGGCTGATCATGAGATTACAAGACAGTGCTTTGATTGACTGGTTTTCATAAAAATGGTTCAGAACAGAGATACCAGGAAGTTGGAGCCTGCTGAGAGGTGGGCCTACAGCAGTGCTGGGCAGGTGTGCAATAAAACAACTGTGGTGGGGCCATGTGGATCTTCCATTGGCTTCCAAATGACTTGTGACTGACATGGTGCAGCCAGCAGACCCTTGTATGTAAAGGCATCTTGTTATATGGACAGGATTCAGGGCAATGTTTAGAATCAGATTGCTATGGTCAAGGGGGCAAGTCATGTGGGATATAAGCCTGGTTGGTGCATTCTCCTGCAGACCCTGACCTACCAAAAGTGACAGAACTCACTCACGCACCGGGTAACAGTTGAATTCTTTGTATATCATGAAGCAAATACCAAAATCCCAGTGCAGCAGCAAGAAACACGACGAAAAGTGGAGGATGACCAAATGGCCTCACAGTCCACATGTGAATACACTTATCCCCCAGTTGCCACAGTTTACCTACTAAAGAAAATTCAGCACTGCTGCCACATATTCAGTGGAAAATAAGAAACCATGTCCTCGAGGTAACATAGATGCAGACACAGCTTTGATTGTCTCACTACAATGGAAGCTAAATCTCCCGACAACAACATATATTTCAAGTGCCCAAACTCAGAGTGAGTTTCTCAGGAAGGATTTAGGGAACCAGAGCTCCATGTTTGTGGACTGTTTTCCCTGTCCCTTACTTTTGAAATCTCCTCTTCCGTCTTCAAGGTTGTGAACTCCTGAGCATATTCCATTCCAGATATTTATTCACAGATTTTCTAACTCTTCTCCTCTAATTGTGCCTTAGTCTCCGTGATTGTAATGTCAAGGCATCCCTTTCTCTGTATCCTATTCAGCACATGTATTTTTACATGCAATTATAGAATCTTACCTGATACCACACGTACATTCTTGTGAGGTGACTGACTTGGCAGATACAAATTGTAAGAGATCACTCCTCCTAAAAGCTGTTGGAACTGAAAATTCAATCTATGAGTGAGCTTCCTTGTTTAAGAACATTATACATAAATCCATATTCAATAAAATAAATACATTTGGATCTGTAGATGACATATATTTCATGGTGAATTTCAATTGGAATATATTATGCTATTTTTAATGTCTGTGTGTTTGTGTATGTATGTATATATATATATATATATATATATATATATATATATATATATACACACTCTCCAGATTTTTCAAAATATGAAATATATGTCTTGTTATACACTCCCTAAACTCATTCATATTCAAGTATGTGTATTTATAATCAAATTTTCACAAGAGTATTCTCAAAATTATTCATTCACCTGAAATACATATTTGTTTCCTAGTACTGAAAACTATCTTCAGTGAAAGGTGCATACAAATCCTAATATTTCCACAGTAACTGAACCAGTTTAACATCAATACAAGTAGATTCCTATGGGACATGTTGTGCATTTTGACATTTATTTTATTCAACACTGGTACATTACTATTTCTTCAGTTTATGCTCATCATAGCAAATATATTTCATCCAAAAATTTGCAAATTTATAGGCATTTTGTTCACATTCAATCACTTTATTCTACAGAACACATGTATTCCTCCATGTTTTTGATGGGTCTTTTCATGAGACTTCTTTCCAAACACATTATTTTCGATTTCCATGATCACTTTTGAAGCAAAACTCAAAGACACTTCGTGATAAACCATAACCCTAATATTACCATTAGATGTTTTGCTGGTTGGAATGAATGATGGTATATCGATATAAGATTTCTTATATATTTTCAGATATGAATTCAATCTATTATTTAAAGTGGGACCAGTTATATTATTGATTCACAATGTGGTCTATTCATGCACTATCTCTATATTCATAGACACAGTGTACACCTCTTTGTACCACCAATACTAATTTATAGGACTTAAAAACATTGCTCCCAGAAATGCTGGAAGAAATACTAATGTCACGCCATCTACATATACATTTTATCACAGTAATATTCTGGACACAAAATGCAAAGGTTACACTTATGATTGTACCAAAGCCTAAAAGGAAAGTGAACAGGGATTACTAAAAACATCCTTGTCCACATTGCCTAATGCTCTCAAATGTCAATCCTATTGGTGACTACATATTTGTTTCTTCCTAAGATTATATATTCAAACTCAACCCTGTTCAAAATGTCTAATCCTATCACTCACTTTGTACTTTCCCTGATTTTGTAATGTCTCTATTATTATCTGATTTCCTACATATTTTCCAAAGTTCATCATTGTGACTGAATCTTCATATGTGCTGACATTTACCTTCACCCTCTAACAGAAACCCTATTGCTAAAGAAGTTTTTTTTTCCAAATCCTATACTCACTCTCCTTCCAAAACCTACCAACTATCTTCCTAATCTTACCTACTATCCCTTTTTGACTGGATGTTCTCTTCCACATTCAATCATCCAATGTACAAGGTCCTATGCCATTGTATATTTATTTATCTGAGACATCTGTGCAGAAAGTAAGTCAACACTAAGTATACCAATGAAGGGCCCAATGCCCTTCAGGGTTTCAAATCTTAGATTTCTGTTTTCATACATATATTTCACCTACATATTCTTATAAATATCGTAGGTTCCCAATAACATTATTCATCCAGCAGAATAGTTCCTAACACAGATTGAACATGTTATTAACCCTAACCATACACTCTTCCCTCAATCTAACTTTACAGAAGAGCAGGGACAGAGTTGGTCTTACAAGACAGAAATTAAGGGATCTTTCACCTGCTGAGAACCTCAAAGGTCATTAAAGATGATCCCTGGAGAAGATGTAGGAAGCTATTAAGGACCTCAGAGAGCAAAAGTCATCTTTCATTGCAAACAACCTGGTCAGGATGAAGGGTTGTGTCAGAATCAGCCTCTCTCTTCTTAATGTAAAGAAGATGCAGCAAACCAGGCCTGTGTGGAGAGCTGTTCCTGGGTGCCTATGGTTTTATACCATTCTAACTTGTGAAAATGTCAGAGTAAGTAGGTGCAGCCTCCATCTCATGGGACCCTTGGAAGCAACTGTTAGGACAAAGTGGTTGCCAAGGTATGGACCTCATTCAGTTCCTGAAGGAAGTGACCTCACCTCACTTCCTTGGTGATGGAATTCTCTGAACTTGGGATCCAGAAAGCCAGGCATCCAGAGCCAGTCCCAGTCACAGTCCCAGTGGTCAAAATTTTTCGGATTTACCAAAGACAGAGTCAGTCTTTCTTGGTACCTACTTATGTGAGGATGGCCAAATGCCAGGAAGGTCTGAAGAGGGGCCTTTCCTGAGAAAGCAGATAGTGGCTCACCAGTGGCTCCTTACAGATTCACAAAGTTGGCCACAGAGACTAGATCTGAGACAGGACAGCCCATTATGAGGGAATTTCTTATGGCCCACCATCAAACGACACTCCGTATTGTCACAGAGGTACTTGGGGGTCTGTGTGGGTGTGGGTGTGGGTATTGGTTTGTGGTTTTGTCTCATGTTCTGAGAATAGGTAAGAAAGTCGGTTTGTTTGGTTTGGTGTGAACTGATTCTAGTAAGTCGTTTGACAAGGCTAGTCTTTCTATATCTGTGTATCCCACTGTGTCCATGGTTGTAGACAATAGAAAAGAGAATGCATAAATACATGTGTCCTTTCTAGTAGAAATCTTCCCAGCATTCATTCTGCCCAATTTATGAATGGTCTGCGGCTTGCCTAATGGATGGGCAACACCTAATATCTTCTTAAGTTCCTGTTCTCTACCTGAATTATGGGCAACCTCCAGAATACGCTCATGGTATTGTGTCCAAGATATGAACCACCTCCACGCTCTGTGATACGGCCATGTACTAGAGAGCTGAAGGAAATGATGAGCATCTCAGAAAACTCAGATATCAGTGTGACCAGGAAAGTCTCAATGGAAAAACCCCGCTTTGGGCCTTTTGCTTACATATCCTTCTGTTGCCCTGAATGTCAGGAAGGTCTTTGCCTCAGGCTATGCCTTTTTGAAGCCTGAAGAAAACAGTTTTCAAATGGAAATGTATAAACATTACCTGTGGCTCTTTCTTAATTGCTTTGGAAAGGGATGTGTCTGAATCAGCCTCTTGGCCCTGTGTGAGGCTGTGGCTTAGATTCTCAGCACCTGATGGATCTAAAGAAAAATCCCATGTGTGCATGCAAATCAAAAAGCCAAAAGAGCAGTCATTTTGGATGAAGTTTCTCGCCTTCCTCTGTAAGATTTCTGACTTCCATCATTGAGAATATGGATCCTTTGGGTCAAATGAGTTCTTCAAAGCCCTGCAGACACTAGACCATAGGTTCTTGGGTTTTCTCATGACTCCAATTAACATAAAGAATCTAAACACCACAGTCAGTAGGCCTCAAAATTGAGAATAAGAGCAATATTAACGGCAGGCCTCTTTGAACACTCCTGGTTCACAGGAAGGATGTCCCGGCCACACTGACTTTAGGCAAATGGATGCAAGGGAGCTTATTTTGGACACTGTCTTAGGCTGTGCCCCTCATGGAAACCTCCAGCCAGAGGTTATGATGAGTGTCTATATGGAAGAAAATGAGGGCCATGTGGGAGTGTCTTGATTTTAATTGCGGTCATTTGTGTGGCGCTTGGAATAGATGACTGGGTCCACCTGGGCTTGAACACTGGTGTGATTCTCCTTAGAGACTGAGTTCTGGAACTTACCTCAAAGAAGTATTGCCTTGTATTGTGTTGGGATTTTAGGAGGCCATGCATGAGAGTCGCCCTTGGAAACTGGGATCTATGCCCAGGTTGGCTTTCCACAGAGCACTGGGAATCTTGGGAAGGATATCACATAATTTTATTCTTAAAGACTTGGCAGCCATAGTTGCAAGTCAAAACACATATGGACCTCAAATTGTAGACCTCAATAGGTCTGGCTTCATGGGACCTTTTGGCCTGTCTTTGGGAAGCCTTGCGTGTGATAGTTCTCCAGAGCTTTCATTGAAATGAGCTTCCTCTCCATTTAATCATTCCTGAATGAATTGAAACCCACAGTGCCTCCAACTTCACCCTTGAAAAATGGCTAGATAAATACCTTTAAATTTTTGACATTCCCATGACCGGGTGGACCTGGAGAACCTATGGATGTCCTATTGATGACCATCAGTGTACCAGACAGTGCCTTGATTGACTGGGTTTCATGAAAATGGTGTAGAACGGAGATGCCAGTAATTTGGAGCCTGCTGAGTAGTCGGCCTAGAGCAGTGGTGTGCTGGTGTGTGTTAAAACATCTGTGGTCGGGTCATCTGCATCTGCCCTTCGCTTCCAAATGGTTTGTGACTGACATGGTACAAGCCCCAGATCCTTGTATGTAAAGGCATCTTGTTATATGGAGAGGATTCAGGGCAATGTTTACAATCAGATTGCTATGGTCAAGAGGGCAAGCTATGTGGGATAGAAGCCTTGTTGGTGCATTCTCCTGCAGACCCTTACCCACCACACGTGACAGAACTCCCTCCATCACTGTGTCCCAGTTGAACTTCTTGTATTTTGTGAAGCAAATATCAAACTCCCAGTGCAGCTGCAAAAAACACCACAAAAATTGGAGGATGACCAATGGCTTCACATTCCACCCTGGGAGACACTTAGCCACCAGTGGCCACAGTTTCCCTACAAAGAGAGAATTCAGCACTGCTGCCTCATGTTCATTGGAAAATAAGAAACAATGTCCTCTAGGTCACATAGATGCTGACCCAGCTTTGATCGTCTCTCTATAAAGGAAGCTAAAGCTCCCAAAAACAACCTCAGATGAAGTTTCTCAAGAAATATTTAGGCCGGCAGAGCTCCATGTTTGTGGTGTTTTTACCCTGTCTCTGACTTTTGGAAACTCCTATACCACCTCCAAGGTTGTGAACTCCTGAGCATTTTCCATTCCAGATGTGTATTCACAGATTTTCTAACTCTTCTCCTCTAATTGTGTCTTACATGGGATGAAGGTAATGTCAAGGCATTGTTCTGAATACACATTGGATTCTTTTTCCAATTTTCCATTTGAAATACTGAATCCCTGACTGTCAGGCATAGAAGGAATTCACCTTCAAAGAATAGCCTGACACTTACAAGAAACAGCCCCCATGGAGACATCCTGTCTGGGAGACATCCTGTAGCCAACTGTGTCTCTGAGACATCCTGTTGCCATCTGTATTCCTGAAACATCCTGAGTTTATCTCACCTTGTGAAGACATCCAGGAACTTTGGATAAGAGAGCTTTCCCATCTCCAGCATATAAATGCCCCTGTGTGAAAAATAAAAGTTTGCAGCTTGATCAGAACTCCTGTCTTGCTGTCCCTTCACTCCTGTCCCTTCATTCCTCCGCATCTAGGTTCGCTGCCCCTGTTGATGTGTCTTTCCAGCCGTGACTACTGGCACCCACTGACTGGGGCTCGAGCCTTTGACTGATTGAGAACCCCGTCCTCCTGGAAGACTTCATCAAGTGGAGCTCGCGATTGCCTCAGCAGACACCACAAAGAGACAGATCCAGGAGGAGAGTGGGGATGACGCACGGTGAGTGACCCACCATGGGACAAGCAGTTTCGTCACATGATTTGTTTTTGTCAGGCCTCAAGGAGTCCTTCAAGACATGAGGGGTGCGTGTTAAGAAAAAGGACTTAAAATTTTTCTTCTAATACATAGGAGAATTGTGTACATGGTTTCACATTGAAGTGACCATTGATGGCAAAAGATGGCTTAGAGTAAGAGACTGTTTAAAAGATTATTATGAAACCTTTGGCCCAGAAAAAGTGCCAGTTCCCACCTTTTCTTACTGGAACTTAATTAATGAAATTCTTAAAAGTTCACCCTTTGACAATGGTACCTTACAACTTGTCAGGATTGGAGAAGAGACTATGCAAAACACCTCTCTTCTCCCCACGGCATGCCCATCAGTTAGTATAGACATTGACCCTTCTCAGTCTCCCCAGGACCCTGGGAACCTTCCTAGTCCCCCTCAAAATACCACCCTAATGAATAAGGCTCCAATGGTTACCAAACACCTTTATCGAGTTTTAAATCCCAGAGACACATTGACCCCTGGGACGGAGGCTACCTTGGAGAAGGAAGCAGCAAGCTACAATTCAGAAGATGCGCCACCTCTCAGGACCCTGCCACAGCCTATAGGACTTACACATCTACCTACCTCCTATATCCCTCCTGCCTTTTGTGCTCCAGCCTTTCAGGAGCAAAATTCAACCCAGATATTTTTCCCCACTTCCCTTGCCTAGCCTGGCTCCCTTGTGAGAGTCTCTCCAACATAGACGGGAACAGATCAAACTTTTAAAAGAATTAAGATCCCTAGACTCTGAGCTCTGTTCATTAGCCTTAGGCACGGAGTCAATGCAAACTGGCCCACGGCGGTCTAATACAAAGGCTAAGCCACTCCATCAGCCTGTTCTCGCCTTCCCAGTCACCCGCAGTCAGATAGATAAGCCTGCCCAGGCTGAGGTCAAAGACTTAGACGAGGATCAAGAGGAGGAAGTGGGGGAAATGGATCAAGGAGATCAGGACTCAGAGGATGAGGAGTTCACCCCTAGGCAGGAAGGAACCCAGAGTGTCTACAAAAAAATTAAGCCTGCGTTTTCTTGAAAAACATAAAAAGACTTGTGCTCACAATGGCCCCACTGTGCCCTACAAGTTGACTTTATTAGAAAGCCACAGCGCACAATGGCTTACTCCCAATGATTGGAAATTTTTAGACCGAGCTACCCTCAGTGCCGGAGATTTCCTGTTATGGAATGCAGATTTCGAGGAGCACTGTCAGGAAACTGCTCAAAAAAAATTAACTAAGGCCTCCTCTAAATCCTGAACTTATGTTAAGCTAGTGGGCTATGCGCCATTTGACACTAAAACTAAATAGGCACGTTTCCCTGCTGGAATTTTGGCGCAGATTCAGATGGCTTGCTTACATGCTTGGAGATGCCTCCCTCAAACTGGCTCGGCTACCACTTCTTTGGCAAAAATTTGACAAGGACCCAACGACCCTTATAGAAACCTTGTTCCCCGGCTTAACCTAGCTGCAGAATGCTTGCTTGGACCAAGCGAAAGCAAAAGAACTTTTGTAAAACATCTTGCCTTTGAAAACGCCAACCTGGCATGTCAGCATGTTCTTCGACCACATAAGGAAAAAGGGAAACTTTCGGACTTTATTAGACTCTGTGCAGGGGTGGGTGCAGCCCATGCCATGGGTCTCGCCCTACATGCCCCCTTTATCAAGGCCTTTCACAATCCTGGCTCATGTACTTGCTTTACTTGTAAACAACCTGGCCATTTTGCACGCAAGTGTCTGAAAGACAAACAAAGCGTAGGAATATCGTCTCCTCAAACTGGGGCTAAACCGCCCCCAGCTACCCTTTGTTCTAGATGTGGTAAATGTCATCACTGGGCCAGTAAGTGTAGATCTAAGACAAATGGCCTCAGACAGCCTATTTCTTCCTGCTTCTCAGGAAAACCCTGCGGGGCCAGCCCCTGGCCACGACCTCCCCCAGGACAAAACCAGGGGCAATAAGGTTTATTCCCTACCAAACTCCAAACCTACCACAAAATTCTTCCCCACAATTGCCTCCCTCCAACTAGCCACCCCAGGCAGCGCAGGATTGGACCTCTGTGCCACCACCGATACAATATTAGACTCAATGCAAGGGCACCAGATAATACCCACTAGAATTATGGGTCCCCCTTCATCTCATACGAGTGCCCTTATTCTTGGAAGAGTCTCTGCTACCTTAAATGGTGTTCAGGTCTTCCCTGGCATTAATGATAATGATTTCACTGGAGAAATAAAAATACTAGCAACAGCTATTAATGGAGTTGCGGCCATCCCAGCAGGAACAAGACTTGCACAATTAATATTCCTTCCCTTGGATTCAGGAGGCACTTCCACCGCCCAAACATAAAATGGGGGACAGCCTCCCTCGGCTCCTCTGATGTATATTGGGTTCAGCCCATTTCTCACAATAGACCCACCCTTACCTTACTTATTGAAAAAAAGGAATTCCAAGGAATTCTAGATACTGGAGCTGATGCCACAATTATTTCTCACAAATACTGGCCATCAGGTTGGCCCATCACCCCATCCTTGAATGACCTAAAAGGGTTAAGAGTCAAAAAATCCCCATGTCAGTTCTAGGGCTCTTAGCTTTACTGATAAAGAGGGTAATAAGGTGACTGTCACTCCTTTCATTGTTCCTGACCTCCCTGTTAACCTATGGGGCCGAGATATTTTGAGTCAAATGGAAGTCATTCTTGCCAGTCCCAATTCCATGATGACTCATCAAATGCTTCGTATAAATTTTGTCCCTGGTACAGGCCTTGTGAAACTGAGACAAGGACTGGTGGGGACTATAAAACCCATAAAAAAACAAATACATATGGACTTGGGTATTCTGATTTTTAGTGTCGGTTCCTGACCCTCCTGTACCCCATGCAGATAAAATTATTTGGGAGACTCAGACTCTTGTGTGGGTGGATCAGTGGCCCCTTACCCCCCAAAAAAATTGGAGGCTGCCTCCATGTTAGTGCAGGAACAGCTGGCAGCCGGCCATGTAGAGCCCTCAACCTCACCATGGATTACTCCTATTTTTGTTATCAAGAAATAATAAGACAAGCGGCATCTTTTACAATATTTGTGTGCCAGTAATAAAGTTATGTGCCTGATGGGAGCACTACTGTCTCGAATTCCCACACCAATGGCTATTCCCAAAACTATTGTAAAATGGTTATTTACTTAAAAGTTTGCTTTTTTACCATTCCTTTACATCCTGAGGATAGACCCTATTTTGCCTTTAGTCTCCCTTGCATTAATTTCCACGGCCCTATGCAGAGATTTCAATGGAAGGTTCTTCCCCAAGGTATGGCCAACAGCCCTAGTCTTTGCTAAATATAAGTTGTTCAAGCAGTAGACCCTGTGAGAGAGTGATGACCACAATTTTATGTTTTACATAATATGGATGAATTTTTAATTGCTGCACCTAATTACCATGACCTTAATAATTGTTACTTGGACCTTTAGAAAACCCTCACTACCTTGAGACTACGGATAGCTCCTGATAAGGTTTAAACACAGGACCCTTATACCTATTTGGGCCTTAAACTTCAAGATAATCAGATCCAAATTCATAAAATACAACTGCGTGTGAACCATCTTCACACCCTTAATGATTCTCAAAAATTACTGGGAGATATTCAATGGCTAAGAACATATTTATAATTATCCACTTGTGTACTTTTGCCCCTTAATGATATTTTGAGAGGTGATTCCTACCCTTCCTCCCCTCAAAAGCTTACTCCCGAGGCATGACAGGCATTAAACCAAGTCACAGAGGCCATTGCCAAACAGTTTGTTACACAAATTTCTTATAACCTTCCTCTGGTTCTGGTTCTTTTACACACTCCTCATATACCCTCAGGAAAATTTTGGCAGTGATATCCATATTTTAAAAATAAAGGCTTCCCCTTGCTTTGGGTCCATTTATCCACCACATCCTCCAAGTTTATTACCGTTTATCTTGCTCAGGTAGCTTCTATTATTATTAAAGGTCGTTTGCTTTCTCGACAACATTTTGGCAAAGACCCTGATAATATTTTAATTCCATATACTAATGACCAAACCCAATTTTTACTACAGAGAGGGCATGAATGGGGTATTGCCCAATCAGGCCATTTGGGAACAATTGATAACCACGTCCCCAATGACACCCTTTTACATTTTGTCCAGATACATCCATTTATTTTTCCCAAAATTACTCAAAAGGCTCCCAGTTCCAAGCCCTTACTGTCTTTACAGACGGTTCCAGTAATGGCTGTGCGGTCTTTGTTGTCAATAACCAGATTACAACCTTTGATACTGTCTATCATTCAGCACAGTTTGTGAAATTGTTTGCCATAACACAAGTTTTTATAACATTTTGTGATAATCCTGTTAATATTCATAAAGACAGTGCCTACATTGCTCATTCTGTGCCCCTGCTGGAGATTTCACCCGCGATTAAAGCTTCTTCCAATGCGGCCTTTCTGTTTCATCAGCTTCAGCAGCTAATTCAGGCCAGACAACACCCATTTTTCTTAGGACACATCAGGGCACACTCTGATCTTTCCGACCCTCTAACACAGGTAATGCTCAAGCTGATGCAGCAACTCCTACCATCTTTCAAATTTTTGGTGCCTCCATTCAATAGGCCACGGAGCTAAACAATCTTCACCAACTAAATTCCCAGAGCCTTCGATTACTTTGTAAAATTACCAGGCAACAGAAACGAGAAATAGTAAAAGAATGCCCTGCTTGCGCTCTCTCCCTCCCCATTCAACACTTGGGAGTTAACCCCCGAGGATTACTGCCAAATCAGGTTTGGCAAATGGATGTTACTCATTTTCCTGAATTTGGAAAAACCAAATATATACACGTTTCTATCGATAACTTCAGCAGCTTTATTTTTGCATCACCACATTCTGGAGAGGCTACCAAAGATGTCCTTTCTCATCTTGTTTCAGCCTTTTCCATAATGGGTAAACCAATACATATTAAAACAGATAATTGTCCTCCATATACCAGTGCCAAGTTTAAACAGTTTTGTGCTACCTTGCAATTTTGTCATCCTACTGGAATTCAATACAAACCTCAGGGCCAAGGCATTGTGGAATGTTCCACCTTACCTTAAAGACTTGGCTATCCCGCCTTAAGGCTTCCGCCCTTGTATTTACCACTCACAGGCATTGCCTTAACCATGCATTATTTGCCCTTTCTTTTCTTACCCTAGACAGTGAAGGCCTTTCGGCTGCAGACACACACTGGCATCCCTTTTCCAATTCTGATCAGCCACCTGTTATGTGGCGAAATCCCCTTACAAATAAATAGAAATGCCCACATCCTGTCCTCATCTGGGAATGTGGCTCAGCTTGTGTTTTGGACCAAGAGCTAGCAGCCCCAAGATGGTTACCAGAATGCCTGGTTAAACAGGTTAATGACTTACCTCAAACCGGGGACGGAGGCCCTCTCCCTGAGTACAAATTTTCCCCTTTTTCGGATCCATCCAACAATCTGTGTGAGGATCCTGCTTAAGGCACTTGTGCTGAACAGGTTTGTGCACGGAGGCCTGGGCCCTCCACCTTCCAACATCATGGAGTACCTTCCCCCCCCTCCCCCCGTGAAGGCAAGGGAGGATCTTGGACTCAGGCTCCCACTAGTTGGAACCAGACTGCTGACTGCATGACTAAGGTGGCTTACCTCCGTTCCGAGGTTGACCATAAATTCAGAGGAGTTCATCAGCCTAAATGGGTATGTGTTAACAAGCCAAAGATTATTCCCCCTAGTACAAGTAAAGCTCTCCAAAATTGTTCTGCAACCCGTACGCATACCCAGGCGATGCATGTCTCTTGTTTTGTGTCGGCCTCAATTTGTGTTAACAAGCAGGGAGAATAATTTTTTGAAGCCTCCCTAACTAAAACTCATGAAGCAGGGTGGACCACTATTCATTATACCCCCGTTCTCTTTGACCAGGGAGGAGAAGGCAAATACACCAAGCTACAGTCAGCTGGGTGCCAAGGCACTGTCGGAAAAACTTCCTACTGGCCCATTAAGGACCCTACAGGGGTCTCTGATGGTAGAGGACCCACTGATGCAGTCAAGCATCCTCAGATAATCAAACTTTTGAAACCCCAAATCCCTGAGCTCACATATCATCCCTTAATGTAGCCGAAATCCCAGTTCCCAGGTTTAGATACCAATACATTAGATATTTTGCAAACTACCTTCTCCTACCTTAATAATTCCAACCCCACCCTTGCTGGTAATTGCTGGCTCTGCATGACAACAGGGGCAAGCATGCCTATGGCAGTTCCTATTAATTCTACTATGGACAATGATAATACATGCCAACCCGGATTTCCCTTTAAAGTACAGCCTATAGGTACTTTTACATTATGTCTTTTAGGCGTGATGCAGAATAATACCTATGATATGGATTTTGGAATTGCTTCCTTTGGAAATTGCTCAACAGAACAAAATTATTCCTCACCCATCCCATCTCTTTGTCCCCCCAATGGCACAGTTGTTATGTGTTGAGGAAATGTGGCCTTCCCCAGGCTTCCAGCGAATTGGAACAGTGGCTGTGTTCTTGCCTTATTACTCCCTGATATAACTATTGTCCCAGGAGACGAACCTCTAGCCTAGACACCTTAGTCAAAAGACAGAGGCGGGCGATACAGGCCTTATCACTTATTGCCAGCCTTGGAATAACAGCTGCTGTGGGCACAGGTACACTGGCTTAGGCACGGCAATACACCCTTACCATCGCCTGTCTCAACAACTTAAAATGATGTACAAACTCTATCAGAAACCATTAAAGATTTGTAGGACCAAATAGACTTCCTGGCAAAAGTGTTCCTTCAAAACAGACGAGGCTTAGATTTGCTGACTGCTAACCAGGGAGATATTTGATTGGCCTTAGGGGAACGATGCTGCTTTTATGCCAATAAATCAGTCATAGTATGCACTAAATTTAAGCAGCTTCAAGAAGATCTAGAAAAGAGATGAAGGGAACTATTTGAAAATCCCCTCTGGACAAAGCTTAATGGATTTCTACCCTACCTTCTTCCCCTATTAGGCCCTTTGTTGGGTTTACGTTTAATGGTGACCATAGGACCCTGCATTATAAACAGTGTGGTACAATTTATTAAAGAACACATTAATATTATGGCCTCTAAGCCCCTACAAATCCACTATCATCATCTGGAGATGGAAGACCACGCTGTCAACTTTTAAAAGGATGTTCTACCCTTCTGACAGGCTTATTTCTTAAGTTTACATCCCCACAAATCTCTCTTTCTTACATAAAACTATAAGTAACAGCTCTGACAAACCATCTTCTGCCCTTGCCATAAGGGTTCGTCTACATGGGCCCTTCGGCTTGGGGGAAGACGCACCCATGGAGTGAGGACGTTAGGCCACAATATCGGAGGGTGCAGGAAGGATTGCAAAAGGATGGATCCACGGATCCCCAAACACAAGACCTGTGAGTGACATGCTCTGGTGCATGGCGGTTGGCATGCTTCCGCTTCAAGGCCATCTCCTCCAAAAACATGCCAAGGCCACCACGAAATCTGCTAGTAAAGATGCTCGCTCGGATCAGGAGATATTCTAAGGCCTCCTATAGAAACAGAGCCTCTAACCCCCCCCTAAAAACATGGCCGGTAAGGTAGGTCAAATATTTTATATAAGAAAGGGGGAGATGTCAGGGGCTAAAAGGAAGTTCTCCTTCAAAAAATAGCCTGACACTTACAAGAAATAGCCCCCTGGGAGACATCCTGCCTGGGAGATATCCCACAACCATCTATCTCCCTGAGACATCCTGTCGCCATCTGTCTTCCTGAAATATCCTGAGGTTATCTAACCCTGTGAAGACATCCAGCAACTGCCGATAAGAGAGCTTTCCCATCAGCAGCATATAAACACCCTGTGAGAACAATAAAAGTTTGCAGCTTGATCAGAACTCCTGTCTGGGTGTCATCTGTCCTGTCTTTTGTCCCTTCATTCCTTCCCAACTATGTTCGATGCCCACGTTGATGTGTCCTGCCGGCCGGGACACCTGGCACTAACCCATACCCTACTAGAATATGACTACTAATCCTAATATGATGGAGAAAAATAACCCAAATAGAATAGAAATACAAGCAGTTCAGAGGAGGCATGGTGTATAGTTGGAGTTGCCTTTTGCATGATCTAGGGTAGGTGTTATAAATCTAGCTAATTTTTAAATGAAATAGTTCTCCATGTGTTTTTAAAGTTAAAAAATATGTGAATACCTGTCTCCCTTTCTCTGTAGCCTACTTGCCACATGTATTTTATATGCACATATAGAATCCTACGTGGTATCACACGTATATTCTTGTGAGGTGGCTGACTTAGCAGATTCAAATTGTGAGAAGAGATCACTTCTCCTAAACGCTGTTGGAACTGAAAATTCAACCTATGGGGGAGCCTCCTAGTAAAAAAAAAAACATTATACATAAATCCATGCTAAGTAAAATTAATATTTTTGCATCAGTGGATGATATATATTTCATGAAGAATTTCGATTGGCATATATATTGCTACTTTTCATTGTCTGTGTTTGTGTTTTGTGTATATATATATATATTCCACTTGGGGGCCTTCAGGGTTAAAAGTTATTTTGGCCCGGAGCTTGGTGAGCAGAACTCTGCCCATCAATGGGGCCGGGCATTCTGGGATTACTTGGAAGGAGTGATGGATTTTTCCTTTCCCCTGGTCCCAGGTCCTCTTAGTTGTCCAAGCCCGATATTTACTGCAATTAGCCCCTTGAATTAGAGACCTTTTATTTGATAGAGGGCAAAATGGAGCCTTAATGGCTGAGTATATTGCCCCTGTATCCACTTCAATGTTTACTGGGGTGCCCTCCACTTCAAAAGTTAACCTGAGCTCGGGGAGGGGATCTGATCCCCAACTTTCTTAGTCATCCTGCAGAGTCAGGATGGCTGGCTGGCGTGGCTGTCTCTTTCTAGGGCTCTCTTTGGCCCAGTGTCCTTTTTCTTTACAATAGGCACATTGATCTGAGGCCAGGGGTGGCCTCTAGTTTGGGCCCAGGTATCCCTTCCTGTCTCCATGTTTCTTATTTCTGGCCTATTTGTTGTTGTGACCAGGACCTGAGTCAATTCCTTAGTCTGTCTTTTGTTTCTTTTATCCACCCTTTGCTTCCTTATCTTCCTCAGTTTCTCTCGTATAGTATACGTTTTTGGCTTCTCTGACTAAATCTCTCAAAGTCATATCTTGTAATCCATCTAAGTGTTGTAACTTTCTTTAAATATCCATGGCAGCTTGCCCAATAAAGGCCATCATGACAGATGCCTTTTGAGCCTCTGCTTGAGTATCAAAAGGAGTATATCTCCTATATGCCTCCATAATTCTCTCTAGAAACATAGAGGGAGATACATCAGGCCCTTGAATAAACTCTATTACCTTGGCCAAATTAGTTGGTCGCCTAGCAGCCACTAAGATACCCGCTATTAGAGCCCGGAGATAAGTGGACAGATGCTCCCTACCTTCAAAGGTGTTGGGGTCCCAGTTTTGTCGATTCCACGGAAAGCCGGGTTGAATATGTTGGGAAGTGGTGTCAGTCAACCATCTGGTCCGAGGATATTTTTTTCTAGCTTCCAAGAGGATTCTCTTTTGTTCCTCTGTCATGAAGAGAGTCCCTAGGTGTTGTTGGCAGTCATTCCAAGTAGGCTGGTGTGAAAACATCTATGAATCAACCACACCTGAGACACGAGTGGGGTCCTCTTAAAAGGGGGGATTGTTATTTTTCCAGTTATATAGGTCTGAAGAGGAGAAAGGCCAATACTGGTAGGCTTGCAATTTTTCCCCATGGCCATCATCAATCATTGGCACATAGGGACGGAGGGGGAGCATCACGGGAGTTCCAGGGTTTTCAATCTTTCATTGATGGTGAGTTCCTTTAGCCGGGCCAGGTTCCTCCAGGGGAGGAGGGTCTGTGTGTGCCGCGGGGGAGTTTTCTGGAGGGTGCTGGGCTGGCTTAGCTTCCTCCAATGGCGGAGAGGCTGAGTCAGCAGCAGGGGAATCACTTAGAGGGTGTTGGGTGTTGGGAGACCAGGGCAAGGGATAAGGAGAGGGATGAGAGTGCAGTAGAGTTAAATCTTGTGACTTAGGCAGAAAAGAGGGTGGAGGAGGAGGAGGAGCAGAGGGTTTGAGAGATCGTGGGGGAAGGATTAGGAGCGGGGGCAGGGGCAAAGAAAGGCTTCACCCATGGAGGAGATTTGCAGAGGTAATGCCAGGTTAAGATATATGGCTTTTGATCTGGATGGCTAAGTGGCCCTTCCTGAAAGACAATATCTCTGACTTTTTAAATTAGTGAGAAGTAGAAAAATCCTTCTAAGGGCCATCCGAATCCAAAGGTGGGCCACTCTGAGGCACAGAGAGTCTGCCAGGTCCAGCGGTTTACTGAAAAAGAAAGATTCTGAGCCCTTAAGCCGAATTTGGTCCAGTGATCAAGGGTCAGGGACAGAGGCATTGAAGTGCTCTTTTCCATAATGAAAAATGCACAAACAGTAAAAGCAATGACACATGACACAGACAAGACAAGACAATAAAGACAGGAAATGGACGTCCAACACTGAGACGAGGACTGAGTAGCCGGCAATACCTGATGGGCTGGCAATACCGAATCTGAAACAAAATATCACTGAGTTGAGGAGACTATTGTTCCTTGATTTTCAGAGTCCTCTGGGGTGTCCCTCAGGGTGGTGGCCTGTGGCTCTGTGACACATCTGTCAGCCACCGTGAGAGAGAGCTCACACTCTTCATTGACAGCCATTTTGCCAAGCTCTAACCTGAAACCTGACACCAGAAAGAGGCGCCTTACAAATCCCTTGAGGAGCCAGTTGGGGTCTCTCGTCCGCTGCTGCCAGAACTCGGTGGAACTCCATATGTAAAGGTCGGATGAGTGTCAGGCGAAGAGACCTCTAAGAAACTGTCTCATACAAAAGCAAAGGGTTTATTGGTGGCCAGCATGCTGGGGCTCAGAGCTCACTTCAATAGAGCAGAGAGTCCTGAGAACAGCTTAAACAGGGCTTATATACTTTCCTTGGGGAGGGCAGGGAGGGAAGTTAAGTATACAGAAAAACATGAAGAGACAACTACCTATTTTACTAACTTTTCACTAACGACTATACTTTGCCAGATTTCCTAATGTATCTATTGATATCTATTTTCCTACATATTTTTCCCAGTTCATCATTGTGGCTGACTCTTCACATGTGCTGACATTTACATTTACTCTATACCCGAAAAGCTATAGCTAAAGAACATTTGGTGCAAATTCTATACTCACTCTCCTTTCTAAACTACCGACTATCTTCTTAATCTTACCTACTATCACTTTTTGACTGGAAGTTATCTTTGACAATCAATCATCCAAGGCACAAGGTCCAATGCAATTGTATATCGATGTACCTGAGACATCTGTGCAGAAAATAAATAAAAGCTAAGTATCACAATCAAGGTCCTAATACACTTCTGGGTTTTAAATCTTACATAGATTTCTGTTTTCATACTTATATTTTACCTATATATTCTTGTAATTATCGCAGGTCATCAATACCATTATTCATCCAGCTGAATGATTCCTAACCCAAATCAAACCTGTTATTAACCCTAACCATACACTGTTGCCTCAATCTAACTTTACAGAAGAGAAGGGACAGAGATGGTCTTACAATACAAAAATGTAGGATTCCTTCCAACTACTGAGAAACTCAAAGGTCCATGCAAAAATGATCCCTGCAGAAGTTGTAGGCAGCTATGTAGGAACTGAGAGAGCAAAAGTCATCTTTCATTGTAAAAAACTTGGTCAGGATGAAGGAATGTGTCTGAATCAGCCTCTGTCTTCTTAATTTAGAGAAGAAGGACCCAACCAGGCCTGTGTTGAGAGCTCTTCCTTGGTGCCTATGGTTGATATACCATTCTAAGTTGTGAAAGTGTCACAGGAAGTAGGGGCAGCCTCCATTTCATGGGACTCTTTGAAGCAACTGTTAGGACAACATGGTTGCCAAGGCAGTGACCTTATTCACTTTCTGAAGGAAGTGACCTCACCTCACAACCTTGGTGACAGAACTCTCTGAACTTGGGATCCAGGAAGCCAGTCACCAAAATCCAGTCCCAGTCCCACTCCCAGGGGTCTCACTTGCTTGGATTTACCAAGGACAGATTTAGTCTTTCTTGGTACCTACTGATGTGAGGATGGCCAAATGCCAGAAAGCTCTGAAAAGTCACCTTTACTGAGAAAGCAGGTATTGGATCACCGCTGGCTCCTCAGTAGTTCAAAATGTTGACCAAAGAGACCAGATCTGAGACAGGACAGGCCATTTTGTGGGAATAAAATATGGTCCACAATTAGAGAAACTCTGGATAGTCACAGACCTACTTCGGGGAAGGAGGTGCCTTTGTGGGTGTGGGTGTGAGTTTGTGGATTTGTCTCATGTTCTCAGAATAGGTAGGAAAGTCGGTATGTTTGGTTTGGTGTAGACTGTTTCGAGTAAGTCGTTTGACAAGGCGAGTGTTTCTATGTCTGTGTATCCCACGGTGTCCATGGTTGTAGACATTAGAAAAGAGAATGCATCAATTGATATGTCCTGTCTAGTTGAAAGCTTCCCAGCATTCATCCTGCCCAATTTATGAATGGATTTCAGCTTGCCTTATCGATGGGCAACACTTGCTATCTTTCAAAGTTTCTGCTTTCTTCCTGAATTCTGGCCACTCTCCAGAATAGGCTCATGGTTTTGTGTCCAATATATGTACCACTTCCAAGCCCTGTGACATCGCCATGTACTGGATAGCTGAAGGGAATGGCGAGCATCTCAGAAAACTCAGGTATCAGTGTGATCAGGAGAGTCTCAGTGGAGAAACCCTGCTTTGGGCCTTTTAATTACCAATTGTTCTGCTGCCCTGAATGTCTGAAAGGTCTTTGCCTCAGGCCACCCCTTTTTGAAGCCTGAAAAAAAAACTGTTTTCACATGGAAATGAATGGGCATCACCTGAGGCTTTTTGCTTAATTCCTTTGGAAAGGATGTGTCTGAATCAGCCTTTTGGCCCTGTGTGAGGCTTAGGCTTAGATTCTCAGCACCTGATGGATCTAAAGAACGATCCCATGTGTGCATACAAAACCAAAATAGCCAAAAGAGCAGTCATTCTGGATGAAGTCTCTCCCCTTCCTTTGTGAGGTTCTAGACCTACATCAAGTTAGAATAGGAATGCATTGGGTCAAATAATTTCTTCAAAGCCCTGCAGAGGCTAGCCCGTAGGAGCTTGGGTTTCCTCATGTCTCCAATTCAGACAAAGAATCTAAACCCCACAGTCAGTAGTCCTCAAATTGGAGAAGCAGAGAAGTATTAACAGCAGGCCTATGTGATCACACCAGGTTCACAGGAAGGGTGTCCAAGCCACCCTGTTTTTAGGCACATTAGGGGCAAGGGAGATTATTTTGGAGACTGTCTTGGTCTGCACCCCTCATAGAAACATTCAACCAGAGGTTATGAAGAGTGTTTATATGAAAGATCATGAGGGCCATGTGGGAGTGTGTTGGTTTTAATTGTGGTCATTTGTGTGGTGGTTGGAAGAGATGACTGGGTCCACCTTGACATGAACTCTGGTGTGATTCCCCTAAGAGACTGAGTTCTGGAACTGACCTCAGAGATGTATTGCCATGAATTGTGTTGGGATGTTATGAGTTCACGCATGAGAGTCGTCCTTGGAAACTGAGATGTATGCCCAGGTTGTATTTCCACAAAGCACTGCGAATCACAGCCAAGATATCACATGATTTTATTCTGAAAGACTTGGCAGCCATAGTTGAGAGTCAAAACACACATGGACCTCACATTGTAGACCTCAATGGGCCTGGATTCACGTGACCATTTAGCCAATCTTTGGGAAGCCTTGCCTGTGAGAATTCTCCATAGCTTTCATTGACATGAGCTTCCTCAAAATTTAATGGTTCTGGATTGATTTGAAACGTACAGTGCCTCCAACTTCATCTTTCAAAAATGGCTAGATAAATACCAAGAAATTTTTGAAATTCCCATGACCAGGTGGCACTGGAGAACCTTTGGATGTCCTGTTGCTGATCATGAGTATACCAGACAGTGCCTTGATTGACTGAGTTTCATGAAAATGGTGTAGAACAGAGATGCCAATAAATTGGAGCCTGCTGAGTACTTGGCCTAGAGCAGTAGTGGGCAGGTGTGTGATAAAACATTTGTGGTGGGGCCATGTGGATCTGCCATTAGCTTCCAAATGTCTTGTGACTGACATGATGCAGCAAGCAGTCCCTTCTATGTAAAGGCATCTTGTAATATTGAGAAGTTTCAGGGAAAGTTTCAGAATTAAGTTGCTATGGTCAATGGGGAAAGCTATGTGGGATAGAAGCATGGTTGGTGCATTGTCCTGCAGAAACTGACCCACCACACGTGACAGAACTCCCTCCAGCACTGTGTCCCTTGACACACTGTTGACCTCTTTGTATTTTGTGAAGCAAATACCAAACTCCCAGTGAAGCCGCAAGAAACACCATGAAAACTTTAGGATCACAAAATGACTTCACAGTCCACACGGGGAGACACTTAGACCCCAGGGGCCACAGTTTAGCTACAAACAGCAAATTCAGCACTGCTGCTCATGTTCAGTGGAAAATAATAAACCATGTCCTCCAGATCACATAGATGCAGACCCACCTTTATTGGTCTCACTAGAAACGAAGCTAAAGCACTTGACAACAACATATGTTTCAAGTGCCCAACCTCAGAGGCAGTTCCACAAGAAGTCTTTAGGCCAGAAGAGCTCCAGTTTGTGGAGTGTTTACCCTGTCCCTTACTTTTGGAAACTCCTTAGCATACTCTATTTCAAATATGTATTCACAGATTTTCTAACTCTTCTCCTCTAATTTTGTCTTACTTGGGGACTAGGTAATGTCAAGCCATTGTTCTGGATGACAGTGGGAACAATTTTTTGTAGCACATATTTGTATACACATTGGATTCATTTTATAATTTTCCAGTCAAAATAGTGAATCCCTCACACTAACCCCTATGCTACTAAACTCTGACTAGAATAATAACCCAAACAGAATTGAAATACAAGCAGTTCAGAGGAGGCATCGTGTATAGTTGGACTTGCCTTTTGCATTATATAGGGTAGGAGTTATGAATCTAGTCAATTATTTGGTTGAAAGAATTCTCCATGTTTTTTTAAAGTTAACAAATATGTGAATTCCTGTCTCCCTTTCTCTGTAGCCTATTTAGCACATGTAGTTTTATATGCACATATTTATTCATACCTGGTATCACACGTATATTTTTGGTGAGGTGGCTGACTTGGCATATAGAAATTGTGAGAAGATATCACTCCTTCTAAAAGCTGTTGGAACTGAGAATTCAACCTATGGGTGATCCTCCTATTTAAATAGCATTATACATAAATCCATGTTCAGTAAAATAAATATTTTTGAATCTGTGGATGATATGTATTTCATGATGAATTTCGATTGGCATATATAATGCTACTTTTTAATGTCTCTCTGTGTGTGTCTGTATATATATATATATATATATATATATATATATATATATATCCTCCAGATTTTTCAAAATATGAAATATATGTGTCTTATTATGCACTCCCAAATTTCATTCATATTCATGTATGTGGATTTATAATCTACTTTTCAAAAGATTATTCTCAGAAATATTCATCCACCTGAAATAACATTTTGGTTTACTAGTACTGAAAACTATCTTCAGTAAATGGTGCATAGAAATCCTAATATTTTGACATTGCAAGATGGCCATGAATAGAGTGCATCACACCCTTTGTACTGCGCAACTTCACATGTGAATAAGGAGTTAGAATGACGAAAAAGTATCTTGTTAGGATCTTACAGAAAAATGGGTGTGCCTGGAACCTAGAAGAATGATTTCCACCACCGAGGTCCTGTAATTGAGTCTCAAACAAGAGCCAACTATGCGACCGAAGATCTGGGGTGGCTGATCCGTGCGGCCCATGCCGTGGCTACAGACGGCGGGCCTCCACCGTGAAGCGACCAGCATGCAGGGAGAAACGTTGCTGCGGATTCTGTGGAATCCGGCTGGCTCACCCACCACTGAGCCTGGGGCTGAGTTCGGGATTTCAGATGGGGAAGAAAGTGTTACAGTTCTATCCCCCACAACCGAAACTCCACCGAGGAAACCAACGGCCACCATCTTGGAGAGCTGAAGTATCCACCACCATTCTCCGACAGATTGCAACAACAAAACAGGTGTGTATTACTCAGCTTATCTCCCATACAGCAGGTAATTCGCAAAAATTCTCTCTTAGGCTTTCCGGGGGAGGGATTACCAGAGAAAGCCTTCATAAAGACGGGGGGAAAACTAGTGGCACCTGACCTTCAACTTCCCCTCCCATCACCGGTGAAAACAAAATTTTTCTAGCCAGCGCAATGGGTGGGGCAAGCGGAAAAAATCAAAACAATAGAGTGCCAGTGTTCCCAATAGACACCCTCCACAACCAAGGAACGGCAGGCAAAGAGTACAGTTTGAGCTGCCAAGAGGCATCACTCAGGGGAAATCTGGTGTCGCAGGGGAAATCAGGACTCGCAGAGGAAACCAGGGGACCAGAGGACAGACACGCGTGACTAGGAGGCTGGAGAACGCCTGCCCACCAGCAACCAATCACCCGCTGGCTGCCTGCGCAATTGGGCAGCTAGAGATCACCCGCCCGCTGGTGACAGCCCATTCGCTGATTGCACGACTGGATGGCTGGAGACCGCCCACCCGCCAGCGACCGGGAGGTGAAACCAACCAGAGACAGTCCAGTCCCACCCCCCCATTCAAACACCCCGGCAAGGAGCCTGGGGCCCGCCATAGCAGACAGGTGACATCACTGGAGCTCAGCTGTCGGAATTCCTTCCAAGTGGAATCCACTTTTGCAGGCATAGTCTACAAACACAAAAGAGAGACAACAGAGATATATAAAACCAAAACAAATCTATTGAAGAAAGCATAAACACAGCAATCAAATTGAGCTGAAAAGTAACGTGAACATCATGAAAAAACAAGGGAAAAAAAGGTGTGCAAAAAATGCAGGACAACTAAATTCTAAAGGAGGACCGTGAAGCATCAGAAATAGGGATAGGGAAAAAACTCAAGGCATACCTAACTCAGATGGAAAGGAATATTAGAGAAGACATGAGGCAGCAAGTCCAAGCAATAAAAGTATATTTTGAAAATCAAATAAACAAACAAATTCAAATGGCAAAGAATGAGCTTTACCAGGAGATAGAGACATTAAAAAGAAATATCAAACAGTAATCCTAGAAATGCAGGAAAGTATAAACCAAATTAAAAACTCAAACGAAGAGTATTACAAATAGACTAGATCAAGTAGAAGTTACAACGTCAGATAATGAAGACAAAGTTTATCAACTTGAAAAGAATAGAGTAAACACAGAAAAGATGCTTAAATCCAATGAGCAATCTATTCAAGAGATATGGGATGTCATAAAAAAAAAAACAAATTTGAGAGTCATCGGGATAGAAAAAGGCATAGAGATTCAAACCAAAGGAATGGACAACATATTAAATGAAATAATTCTAGAAAATTTCCCAGAGATGAAAGATGGAATGGATTGCCAAATCCTGGAAGCCTACAGGACCCCAAGCATTCAAAACCATAATAGACCAACTCCAAGACAAATATTTATGAAGATAGCCAGAACAAGGACATACAGAACAAAGAGAGAATATTAAAAGCTACGAGAGAAAGTAGGCAGGTTACATTCAGGGGTAAACCAATTAAGTTAACGACTGATTTTTTTCATCACAAACTTTGAAAGCAAGAAGATCCTGGAACAAAGTATTTCAAACGCTCAAAAATAATGGATTCCAACCAAGAATACTGTATCCAGCAAAATTAAGCTTCAGATTTGACAATGAAATTTAAGTCTTTCACGATAAACAAAAGCTAAAAGAATTCACAGCCAGAACACCAGCAGTGCAAAGCATTTTGAGCAAAATACTACAAGAAGAGGATTTGAAAAGTAATGCCTGAAACTAGCAGCAGGAGGTATCTCAGTAAAGGGAGAGGAAAATAACCAAAAAGTAAAAACTAACCAAAATAAATAAATAAATGAATAAATAAATAAATAAATAAACAAACAAACAAACATGACTGGAAGTAGAAATCATATTTCAATTGTAACCTTAAATGTTAATGGCCTAAACTCACCAATCAAGAGACATAAGCTAGTAACCTTGATCAAAAAAAAAAAAAAAATCCAACAATATGCTGCCTTCAGGAGACTCATATGATAGGTAAAGACATACAGAGGCTGAAATTAAAAGTTTGGGAAAAATCATACCATTCACATGACCCTCGGAAGCAAGCAGGAGTGGCCATACTCATATCGAATAAAATCAACTTCAAACCTACGTTAATCAAAAGGGATAAAGAAGGACACTATATACTGTTAAAAGGAACCTTGCACCAACAATGCATAACCATTATCAATTTGTATGCACCAAACAATTGAGCTGCAACACTCATAAAACAAACTCGCCTCAAGTTCAAGAGTCAAATAAACTACAACACCATAATTATGGGTGACTTCAACACACCGCTCTAGCCATTAGACAGATCCTCTAGACAAAAACTGAATAAAGAAACTATAGAATTCAACAGCAAAATCAGTAACCTAGACTTCACCGACATATATAGAATATATCAACCATCAAAAAGTGGATACACGTTCTTCTCAGCAGCACATGGATCCTACTCAAAGATAGACCATATATTATGCCATAGGGCAATTCTTAGTAAATATAAAGTCGTGGAGATAATACCATGCAGAATATCTGATCATAATGGAATGAATCTGGAAATCAATGATAAAAGAAGGAAGGAAAAATCCTACATCACATGGAAAATGAACAACATGCTACTGAATGATCAATGGTTTACAGAAGACATAAAGGAGGAGATAAAAAAATTCATAGAGACAAATGACAATACAGACACAACATACTGGAATCTATGGGACACAATGAAAGCAGTTTTAAGAGGGAAATTCATTTCTTGGAGTTCTTTCCTCAAAAAAAAAAAGAAAAATCAGCAAATAAATGAACTCACACTACGCCTCAAAAACCTAGAAATGGAAGAGCAAAACAACAGCAAATGTAGTAGAAGACAAGAAATAATTAAAATTAGAGCAGAAATCAACGAAATTGAAACAAAAAAAATTGAAAATATTGATAAAACTAAAAGTTGGTTCTTTGAAAAAATAAATAAGATCTGCAGGCCCTTAGCCATGCTAAGGAAGAGAAGAAAAGAGAGAGCAGGCCCTTAGCCATGCTAAGGAAGAGAAGAAAAGAGAGAACTCAAATTACTAACATACGGGATGAAAAAGGCAATATCACAACAGACACTACAGAAATAAGAAGATAATTAGAAAATATATGGAAACCCTATGTTCCAATAAAATAGATGATAGTGAAGATATCAATAAATTCTTAAGTCATGCGATCTGCCCAGATTGAGTCAGGAAGACACACACAATTTAAACAGACCAATAACAAAGGAAGAAATAGAAGAAGCCATCAAAATACTACCAACCAAAAAAAGCCATGGACCGAATGGGTATACAGCAGAGATCTACAAAACCTTCAAAAAGGAATTAATACCAATACTTTCCAAGCTATTTCAAGAAATAGAAAAATAAGGAACTCTTCCAAATTCATTCTATGAGGCCAATATCACCCTGATCCCAAAACCAGACAAAGACACTTCAAAGAAAGAAAACTACAGACCAATATCTCTAATAAACTTGGATGCAAAAATTCTCAATAAAATCTTGGTGAATCGAATACAAAAGCATATAAAAAAAAATTATGCACCATGATCATGTAGGATTCATCCCTGGGATGCAAGGCTGGTTCATTATACGGAAATCAATAAATGCTATTCACCACATCAATAGACTTAAAGACAACAACCATATGATCGTATCGATAGATTCAGAAAAAACATTCGACAAAGTTCAGCATCCCTTTATGTTGAAAACACTAGAAAAACTAGGGATAACAGGAACTTACCTCAAGATTGTAAAAGCTATATATGCTAAACCTCAGGCTGGCATCATCCTAAATTGAGAAAAGATGAAGGCATTCCCTCTAAAATCTGGAACAAGAGGGATGCCCTCTATCACCACTTCTATTTAATTCAGTTCTTGAAATACTAGGCATAGCAATTAGACAGACAAAAGAAATTAAAGGCATAAAACTAGGAAAAGAAGAACTTAAATTATCGCTATTTGCGGATGACATGATAATATATTTAACAGACCCAAAAGGGTCTACAGAGGAACTGCTAGAGTTAATAAATAAATTCAGCAAAGTGGCAAGATATACAATCAACACGCATAAATCAAAGGCATTCCTGTATATCAGCAGCAAAACTTCTGAAATGGAAATGAGGAAAACCACTCCATTCAAAATATCCTCAAAGAAAATAAGATAATTGGAAAAACAATTATATAGTTGGGAATCAACCTAACAAAAGAGGTGAAAGATTTATAAATGAAAACTACAGAAACATAAAGAGATAGAAGAAGATCTTAGAATATGGAAAAATATACCCAATTCATGGATAGGCAGAACTAGCATCATCAAAATGGCGATATTACCCAAATTCTCTACAGGTTTAAATTGATGCCAATCAAAATCCCAACGACATTTCTTGTAGAAAAGATAAAGCAATCATGAAATTCATATGGAAAAACAAAAGACCCAGAATAGCAACAGCAATTCTAAGCAGGATGTTTGAATCTGGAGGTATAGTGATACCAGACTTCAAACTGTACTACAAAGCAATAGTAACAAAAACAGCATGGTACTGGTACCAAAACAGGCAGGTGGACCAATGGTACAGAATAGAGGACACAGAAACCATTCCACAAAATTACAACTTTCTTATATTTGATAAAAGGGGCTAAAAACCTGCAATATACGAAGGACAAATGGTGCTAGAAAAATTGGAAATCGATATGCAACAAAATGACACTGAATCCCTTTCTCTCGCCAAGCAAGGAAGTTAACTCAAGATGGATCAAGGAGCTAGATATCAAATCAGAGACACTGCATCTGATACAAGAAAAAGTTGGCTACGATCTACATACTGTGGGATCGGGCTCCAAATTCCTTAATAGGACACCCATAGCCCAAGAGTTAATAACAAGAATAAATTAATGGGACTTACTTAAACTAAAAGTTTTTTTTTTTCCTCAGCAAGAGAAACAATAAGAGAGGTAAATAGAGAACCTACATCCTGGGAACAAATTTTTACCCCTCTCACTTCAGATAAAGCCCTAATATCCAAAATATACAAAGAACTCAAAAAATTAAAAAGTAAGGTAACAAATAACCCAACCAACAAATGGGCCAAGGACCTGAACAGACACTTCACAGAGGAGGACATACAATCAATCAACAAGTACATGAAAAAATGCTCACAATCTCTAGCAGTCAGAGAAATGCAAATCAAAACCACCCTAGGATACCATCTCACTCCAGTAAGATCGGCAGCCATTAGGAAGTCAAACAACAGTAAGTGTTGGCGAGGATGTGGGGAAAAGGGGACACTTGTACACTGCTGGTGGGACTGCAAATTGGTGCAGCCAATTTGGAAAGCAGTATGGAGATTCCTGGGAAAGCTGGGAATGGATCCACCATTTGACCAAGCTATCACACTTCTTGGACTATTCCCTGAGGATCTTAAAACAGCGTACTATTGGGATACTGCCACATCAATGATCATAGCGGGACAATTCACAACAGCTAGACTGTGGAACCAACTTAGATGCCCTTCAATAGATGAATGGATTAAAAAAAATGTGGAATCTACACACAATGGAGTATTACGCAGCACTAAAAAATTACAAAATCATAGAATTTGCAGTGAAATGTATGGCATTAGAGCAGAATATGCTAAGCAAAGCTAGCCAATCCTTAAAAAAACAAATGCCAAATGTCTTCTTTGATATAAAGAGAGCAACTAAGAACAGAAAGGGAGGAAGAGCATGAGGAAAAGATTAACATTATACAAAGACGTGTGGGGGGAGAGAAAGGGAGAGAGAAGAGAAAGCATATGGTAATGGTAGAATACCCTCAATGATACACAAAATTACACATAATAGGTTGTGAGGGGAAATGGGGCGGAAATAATGGAGAGAATTAAACAACAGCACATGAGGTAGAGAGGGAAGATGGGAGGGCAGGGGAGGGGGGATAGTAGGGGATAGGAAAGGTAGAAGAATACAACAGTCACTAATATGCCATTATGTAAAAATGTGAATGTGTAAGCAATGTGTTTCTGCAATTCTTATTTGGGGAAAAAATGGGAGTTCATAAACCAAATGAGAAAAATGTATCAAAGATGATATATCATGAGCTTTGTAATGTTTTGAACAACCAATAAAAATAAATAAATAAATAAAGGTTTAAAATTGAGTGGGAAGAAATCAGCTAAAAAAGGGTTGAGATGCATTCATTTTGCTAAGCAGAAACTTTGTTTTGTGTAGTTGTAACTATCACAAATTTATTTTACCAGAAATTTGGCTTTTGAAAATGCACATAAAATGAGATTAAAGGATAATTCACCTACCTTCATGAAAAATTCATAGCATTTCCTATATTTTTCATATTTCATTTTTTTAGTTAATATTTTGTCATGGACCATGTCTAGCCTTAGGCTATTCTTCCAGAATACTACCTCATCTGACAAGTTCGTACAATGTATTGGATTTTTCTTTTCATCTTTTATTTAATTGTTTCTAGCTAATAATGTGTATTTCTTCTTATCTTTATTTGGACATACATACCCAACTATATCTTTGCATTTTATGTTTTACTGCGGAAGAGACTCATCAAAAGCTCTTTGTTATATGTATTAACAATCAAACATTCAGAGAAGGCAATTATTCTTAATTTTGCATGAAAATAACTTTGTACCATTTTTCTTATAAAGATTTAGAATTATTAATAATGTCCCTGCTGTAATAAGTAACTACTTACAAGAAGAATTAAACAATTGACTTTATATCAATTATGAATATGAAAAGTACTAAAATAAATATTTGGCAATTAATACACAATTGATAGAAATTGAAATCACGAGAAAGCCATTTAAATTGTCAGTGCATATGGTCCTTAAATAATAGGTTTTTTAAAAAAATTTTTCTCTAATTCATAAGATATATTATGCCATATTATAGCTTAATGTGATATAAAACCTTAAATTATCACAATGATAATAATAATCCATTGTTCCTTCCTCTACATTCTGTGGCATGCTAGTACTAAAATAAATTGTATTATAACACCAAAAAAAAAAAAGCCAAATCATAATATTTCTACAGTAACTGACACGAGTTTAACATCAATGCAAGTAGATTAGATTCCTATGAGACATGATGTGCATTTTGACGTTCATTTTTATTCAACACTGGAACATTACTATTTCTTCAGTTTATGCACATCAGAGGATATATAAATATTTCATCCACAATTTAGCAAATTTATACGCATTTGTTTAACTTCAAATCACTTCCTGCTTCAGAACCCATGTATTCCTCCATGTTTCTTGACTGCTCTTTTCATGAGACTTCTTTCCAAACACATTATTTTCGATTTCCTTTATCATATTTGAAGCAAAACACCCGTCATGATAAACCATAACCCTAATATTACCTTTAAATTTATAAGTGGTTGGAAAGAATGATTGTATATCAATATAAGATTTCTTACTTAGTTACAGATATCAATTCAATCCATTATTTAAAGTGGAACCAGTTATATTATTTATTCACAGTATGGTCTATTCATGTATTATCTCTATATTCATAGACACAGGGTACACCTCTTTGTACCCCCAATACTAATTTATACGTCTTCAAAATATTGCTCCCAGAAATGGTGGAACAAATACATGTAACCTGATCTACATATACATTTTATCACAGTAATATTCTGAACAGAAAAAGCAAAGTTCTCACTTATGATTTTACCATACCTAAATGGAAAGTGATCCTGGATTACTAAAAACATCCATGTCCAGGTTGCCTAATGATCTCAAATGAAAATCCTATTGGTGACTACATATTTGTTTCTTCCAAAGATTATATATTCAAACTCAACCCTTTGAATACGTCTAAAGCTGTCACTCACTTTACACTTTGAATGATTTTGTAATGTGTCTATTGATATCTGCTTTCCTACATATTTTCCCCAGTTCATCATTGTGACTGAAACTTCACATGTGCTATCACTAACATTCACTCTCTAACCGAAACCCTATTGCTAAAAAACTTTGGTCCAAATCCTATATTCACTCTTCTTCCTAAACCTACCTACTGTCTTCCTAATCCTATTGACTATCCCTTTTTGACTGGATGTTCTCTTCTACATTCAATCATCCAAGGTACAAGGTCCTATGCCATTGTATATCGATTTATCTGAGACATCTGTGCAGAACGTAATTCAATGCTAAGTATCCCAATCAAGAACCCAATGACCTTCTGGGCTTCAAATCTTACTTAGATTTCTCTTTTCGTTCATATATTTCACCTCTATATTCTTATAAATATCACAGGTTCCCAATACCATTGTTCATCGAGCAGAATGGTTCCTAATCAAAATTGAAAATGTTATTAACACTAACCATACACTGTTCCCTCAATCTAACTTTACAGAAAAGCAATGACAGTGTTGGTCTTACAATACAGGAATGTATGGGATCTTCCACCTGATGAGAACCTCAAAGGTATGTGCAGAAATGATTCCTGGAGAAGATGTAGGCAGCTATGAAGGACCTGAGAGAGCAAAAGTCATCTTCCATGGAAAACAACCTGGTAGGATGAAGTTTGGTGTCTGAATCAGCCTCTGTCTTCTTAATGTAGAGGAGACGGACCAAACCAGGCCTTTTGGAGAGCTGTTCCTGAGAGCCTATGGATTATATCCCATTCTAACTTATGAAAGGGTCACAGGAAGTAGGGGCAGCCTCCATCTAAAGGGACCATAAGAAGCAACTGCTAAAACAAAGTGGTTGCCAAGGCAGTGACCTCATTCATTTCCTGAAGGAAGTGACCTCACCTCACTTCCTTGGTGTTGGAACTCTCTGAACTTGGGATCCAGGAAGCCAGGCACCCCGAGCCAGTCCCAGTCCCAGTCCCAGTTGTCTCACTTGTTTGGATTTACCAAGGAGAGGGTCAGTCTTTCTTGGTACCTACTGATTTGAAGATGTCCAAATGCCAGAAGAGCTCTGAAGAGGGGCCTTTCCTGAGAAAGAAGGTAGTGGCTCACCACTGGTTCCTGTCAACTTCACAGAGTTGACCAAGGAGACCAGATGTGAGACAAGACAGGTCATTTCGGAGGAACATAGTATGGCCCAGCAGTCAGAGAACACTCCGAATAGTCACAGACCTACTTGGGGGAAGGAGGTGCCTTTGTGGGTGTGGTTGTGGGTTTGTGATCTGGTCTCATGTTCTGAGAATAAGTTTTTTCAGATATCAGCTCCGGAGCCCAGGAATTAATTCTCATTGGGGCTAAGGTTCCCCACCAGTGAGATTTGAAATTGGCGCTGGCTGCAGAGTTAACAAGGGCAGGGACTTTTAACGCCACTGCAGAAAAGAAGAAGGTACGAAGAAGAAGTCCTTAGGTGCCATGTTGGGGTTTTTCTCTGGGGTATGGCTGCCATTTATACTTTTCCTAACATTCCTCCCTTTTTGTTTTCTTAGAAAGTGGGGCATTGTTTGTCATTTCTGGCTGCTGCCTGCTGTGTGGGGGTGCTGTGGGGCCTAGAAAGAAAAGTGGACAAATGCTCGGTGGCCAGGTCTGGGGATATCATGGCAGCCAGAAATAAAAGCCAGTGGTATAGATAGCTACTTCAGTAGGGGTAAAGTCTATGAAAGTTCCCTGATGCCACAAGTTGTCGATGGCATGAAACCAGTCCTGGATGGAGGAGATTGTTGGTATCAGCTACTGGTCCTGTAACAGAGACTCTAGGAAATACTGGAAGCGTTGCCTGGTCATGGCGTCACCAGCACTTGAAGAAGATCAGAGCGAATAAAAACAGAATGAAGATAAAAATTAAAGCAAAGGTCAATTTTTGGCAGAAGTTCCATGTTGGGGGACTGACATAGAAGAGGCCAAGGGCCATGAGGAAGCTTAGAAGGTCATAAAGACTCATGAATCCAGGATGGCAGCTTGAGAGGTTCTCCAAGCTCGTTGCCTCCCGCTGTCTGATGTACGTTGCATTCCATCGTGCCTGGTAGTGAGCTTCATCACTGAGTGAACTGTTCTCTTGGAGATGTTAGGGGTTCATCGGTCATCAGAGGATGGTAGTGCCTAAGCAAAAGCTGGTTGAAATTTTGATTAGAAATTTTTTGCAGTTGGGTTTGAAGGAACTTCATTATGCATGGCAAGAGAGCAAAAAAAGGGAGCATCCCAATAAGGGGCCCCAAGATAGGTAGTAAGTACATGGCAAGATAGGATTGGAAGAACCCTGTTATGGGATTGGAGGAGCTAGGTTTGAGCAATTTGGTCAATAATTTCTGCAATTTAACAACATTTTTTTCTATCAGCCCAGATTCATTAACATAAGAGCAACATTCCTCTCTGAGGAATAGGCATGTACCCACTTTTTCTGCAGTGAGAAGATCAATTGCCCTTTGGTTCTGTAAAGCCACTTGTGCCAATGAAGTAACCTGGCGCTGCAAGGAGCCCAGAGACTCAGCAGTGGTATCGAGTGCTTCCTGCAGTTTTTGTTGCAGGTCTTTGAATGCCCATAGAGCATGACCTATAGCTCCACCAGAGAATCCGAGACCCGCCACTGAGGTTGTTAAAGTGAGGCCTACCAGAACCGGCAGAAAGACTGCCCTACGGGTTCAGGAAGGTAGGGCCAACTGTCGGAATTTGGTGGGAGTATACAAAGACAGCTGAGGAACTACAGTAACCAAGAAACAGGTGCCAGAGACATTGATCGTTGAGGTACTTAAAGACCCATTACACCAGAGGAAATGTCCAGGTTGCATAAATGCAGGGCTCGATTGGGTGCTTAAGCTCAAGGAACAAATGGGTAAAGGATTCATTATTGGCAGGTGGAAACAGATGAAAGCAAATAAAGTATTGGTGAAATAACTTTCCCACAGTGGGATACGTGTCACATGTAGGGGTTGTCCTTTCTTAGAGAAATTGTAGGTTTTTGCTGAAATATTTCCTGCCGCTAATGGGACTAAGTGAAGCACAGAGAAAGCACTGAGAAGGAGGCACAAAAAGAGGGGTGGAGTTTAATAATCGAAGAGATTGGTGTAACAAATTGAGCCATGTGTCAGGGGGACCTGAGGGGGTTGAAGGGTCTGAATCCTTTGTGGATGAGCTATGGATAAGATCTAAAAGTTTTGATTCTGACTCCTTAATGTGTTCAACTACCTGGATGGTTGCCTTAGGTGGCATAATCAGGGTGCGGCCAACTGTCATCCACCCTGTGGGTCTGGCTGAGGTTGTCCGAGCATAGACAGCAAACTCAACATAGTCCCAACGTTTGGCCTTGGGTTCAGGTATATCTAAAGTATACCATCCATTGTTATCAGATAGAGACTTTATCCCACTTTAGGTAACTAGAAGTCCACACTTTAGGGTAACAAAGTGAGTGGTAAGAATAGCTACCATGTTCATCATGGAACCTGCATGACCAATAGGGGCACCCATTATATATCTCAGGCCACCAATGACAATAGTCTTTTGTTTGATCAAAAAGGAAGCAAATGAAAAGCCAGTTCCAGCTACCAGGGATGAAGGTCCATGAAGGTGACAATTTTAGGGAAATAGAGGTGCAGTTGTGGATGAAGCAAGTAGTTGCATCCACTGCACGGACCTTCTACATGCCATGTTCTGAGTATCGTTCCTGAAGAGTGAATAAATACATGGTAGGAGAGGAGGGTAAAGACCAGTCCCGATAGAGCACAGAAAATAAGCAGAGCACAAAAAACAAGCAGTTACAGAAGATTAGGGTGTTGAGAGAGCCCATTGTGACTTTTTTAAGAGGAATTGGGCTGCATGGAACACCGTGTGAGCCGCAACTTAAATGGGTGAGATGAGTGTGGAGAGCAGGAGTTAATGGGAGGTTCAGGAGGTGATTCTTGGAGTTCCTCTGGGTTGGTCCTGTCGTCAGCAGGTGGGGCCTCCTGGTGATATGGCTTCAACCTAGAAATGTGAATCCAGGGAGTTAGATGGTTGTCTGGTAAGGAGAGTTTGGCGGCAGTGGGGGTACAGAGAATGACAGGATAGGGGCCTTCCCATTTTGGGGCAAGAGTCCCTTTCTCCTCTGGGGTATTATAATATACTAGACTCCCAGGTGTTAAGGGAGGAGTGTTTGGAGAGGACACTGGGTCCGGATGAAGCCAGTCCTGATATTTCCAGAGTTCCGAGCGGAGATGATACAAAAGAGGCAAAGACAAATCTCGGGTGAGAGGTCCTTGTGAAATGACCAACCCAGGTGGTATAAGAGGTCTTCCATATATTATCTCAAAGGGAGACAGTAAAGATGGTTTTTAGGGAGAGCTCTGATTCGAAGCAAATCCAAGGGAAGGAGTTTGACCCAGTCTAAGTTTAATTCCATTGTCATTTTGGTAAGGACTTCCTTTAGAGTACAATTTACCCTTTCCACTTTCCCTGAAGCTTGTGGATAATATGGACAGTGGAAATGCCACTTGAAGGAGAGGGCTTGAGAGACCTTTTGTGTGATTCTAGAAATAAACTCAGGGCCATTGTCATATTGTAGAGAAGTGGGCATACCAAACCTGGGGATAATGTCTGTCAGTAAGATTAAAGCTACAGTGGAAGCCGTTTTATTGGAAGTGGGAAATGCCTCAATCCAACCAGAGAAAGTGTCCACAAAGACAAGGAGGTATTTAGTGCGCCATACTGTGAGCATGTTGGTGAAGTCTACCTGCCAGTCAGCAGTGGGAATGTGTCCCCGGGCTTGGTGGGAAGGAAAAGGTTTGGGCCTTAAAGGAGTATAAGTGTTGGTCCACTGACAGATCTGACAATTAGAGGCTATATTCTGTAGCATGGCTTTGTCAGAGAGGGTGAGCGAGAAGAAGCTCTGTAAAAAGAGGGTCAAAGACTGAGAATTGGAAAGGAATAGAGTATGAAGGAACTTGAAGAGATCCTTGTTCTTACTGGAAGAAGTAGGGGCTTCAGATGAGCTGTCTAAAGTGGCCATTATATGTCCCCCAGGGGGTCCATCATTGGAAGTGGTAGCAGCCATTTGTTCCGCCTGGTCAGCTTTGGCATTGCCCTCAGTGATAAGAGAGACGTCCTTCTAATTAGACCTACAATGGACAACTCCCACCTGGGTGGGTAAGTGGGAGGCCTTTATCAGATTGGTTATAAGAGCCGAATTAGTGATCACATTACCTTTGGTGGTAAGTAGGCCTCGCTCCTTTCATATTGCAGCATGGGATAAGATATGGAAGACATATTTTGAATCAGTATAAAGGGTTAGGGATTTTCCTTGTGCTAGAAGGCAGGCACGAGTGGCTACTATAAGTTCAGACTGCTGGTTGGTAGTTCCTGAAGGCAGAGCTTTGGCCTCTATAATCTCAGTGGCTGAAACTACAGTGTATCCAAAGTAATGAGTGCAATTCTGCCTAAAGGAACTGCCATCAGTAAACCAGATAAGGTCAGGCTTGGCTAGTAGTCTCTCAGAAATGGAAGAATGACAGGGGAGGAAATCATCTAAGGTTTCCAACCAATTATGAGTTGGTGTGTTAGACGTGGGAGTCATTGAGAGCAGTGAGGCAGGGTTCTGTGCAGAGCAGGGGAGGAAAGTAATGTTAGGGTTTTCCAGAAAGGAAGTGAGGAGTGACAGAACTCTGGATGGAGGAAGGGTTTGAAAGCCCTTATAAGCTAAAAGATCTTTCAAGTGATGTGGGGAGTGGATAGTTAAAGGGGCCCCAAAAGTAAGCTTAGAGGCTTCTTTGTGTAAAATTTGTCCAGCAGCCAGAGCTCTTAAGCAAGGGGCCCACTCACGGATGGTAGGGTCAATTTGCTTGGACAAATATGCCACAGGTGCAAATGTAGGCCCATAGTTTTGACCTAAGACCCCAAGTTCTTGCCTCCCTTTTTCATGGACATATACATGAAATGGTCTTGAAAGATCAGGAAGGTGAAGGGCAAGTGCCTTTAAGACAAGTTGCTGAAGCCTGCGCAAGTGGTAGTTTGGGGAGGAGGCAAGAGATTCACTAGGGGGTCCCTTTGCTAGTTCATACAGGATTTGTATAGAAGAGAATAATTTGGGATCCAGGCCCTAAAATAACCTGCTAGTCCTAGGAATAATAGTATTTTGGCTTTTGTATGGGGCACTGGAAGATCAGAGAGGAGTTGCCTCCTATCCAGTGTTATTTCCTTTTTTCTGGGTGTAAGGCAAAAACCAAGAAAGGTGACAGAAGACTGGGAAACCTGGGCCTTGTGGGGAGACTTCCTATTTCCCTTGTCTGCTAGGAAATTAAGAAGCTGTGCAGTGTGGGATTGAGAGTGTTCCCAGAGGGACTACATAGAAGAAGATCATCGACATATTGAAGGAGAGTAGAGTCAGGACAGGTCGGGTGAAAGGATGTGAGGTCCTGGGCAAGAACTTGGCCAAAGAGATGGGTGCTATCCCTGAATCCCTGTGGGAGGACAGTCCAGGGAAGCTGATGAGAATGGCGGGTGTGAGAGTCAGTGCAAGTAAAAGCAAAGATATCCTGAGATTCTGAGAACAAGGGAATAGAAAAGAATGCATGTTTCAAATTTAGAACCAAGAAGTGGGTAGTAGTGGCAGGGATCTGAGAGAGGAGGGTGTAAGGGTTGGACACTAGCGGGTGGATGGGGACCACAGAGGAGTAGACAAGGGGAAGGTCTAGAACCAGCCTGTAGGACACGTTAGGTTTCTTAACTGCCAGAATGGGGGTGTTGAAAAGAGAGTGTGTAGGCCTAAGATACCCCTTTAATTATAAATCCTGGATGATGGCTTCTAATCCGAGGAAGGCTGTGGTTGTGAGTGGATATCATGGTTGACTAATATATCTTGAAGGCTCCAGTAAGACAATATGAATAGGACTGCATTTAGCCATAAAGGGTGTAGTTGTGTCCCAAAACTCAGGGTTAACTGGTTTAGATAGTCGTGGGAGAGTGCATGGAGGAGGTGTATCTGCCCCTAGGAACATCATGAGGAAATGAGAGGTAGGAGAGGTGTGGGGTGATATGTGAATGGTGACTTTTAATAGTGAGAGTATGTCCCTTTCCAGAAGGGGAATGGGGCAATGGCTCATAACGAGAAAGGAGTGAGTGAAGGACAAAAGGGATTTTGAGGGAAAATATGTTTACCTCCTACCACGACAATAGGAGTTTTTGAGGGTGTGGTAGAACCCCAATACTCCCTCAAGACCGAAAAAGTGGCACCAGTATCCAAAAGGAAGGTAATGAAGCGTCCATCCACCAGGAAGGTGACCCTAGGTTCTTGATTCTTGATGGTAATAATCTGGAGGGAAGGCCCAGGGCTCCATCATTCCTCCTCTGCCAAGCCCAGGAGAGGCTGGGGTTGCCGGGTGGCTGACCAACCTCCCTTCCGGGTTGTTGGGCAGTCTTCCCCCCAGTGTCTCCTTTGATGGCATGTTGGGCAGGGGTTGTAGGGTGTTCTCGGCGAAGGACAATCCTTACCACATTTGAAGCAAGCTCCAGGGGGTGTCACATTGGGACGGCGTGGTGATGGCCTTCTCTGAATGACCTGGGCCAACATTTGGAATTTGGCATTTTCAGCTCTCTTCCTACGACATTCACTTTCATCCTCTCTACCATGAAAAACCTTTAAAGAGACAGCGAGGATTTCGGTCTGAGGAGTAGCAGGGCCCTGTTCAAGCTTTTTAAGCTTGGCTTTAATGTCAGAGTATTTTTGGGCCAGAACATATGTCATTAAGAGATGACGGCCATCAGGGGTTTCTGGGTCGAGTTATGTGCAGTGTTGAAGGGCCTTGGTTAGTCTATCCAGGAATTCTGAAGGTGTTTCCTCCTTCCTTTGAATGACCTCCTGCACCTTTTTAAAGTTAACAGCATTGTGGGTCGCCTTTTTCAGGCCCGCCAAGAGGCAGGATGTAAAAAGGTCATGAGTCTGTAAGCCTTCAGGGGTGTTGTAATCCCATAGGGTTCCTGCTCTGGGACAGCATGAGAGCCCGTGGGGTGGTCAGGATTGGTCCTATGATTTTCATCAGCATGGGCTTGGGCTAGCTCCCAGACCCATTGCCTTTCCTCGGGGAGAAGTGTATTGGCCAAGAGCATGTATATGGCATGATGAGTGAGGCTATATGCTTGCAGGACCCATTGAAACTCCCGAATGTAAGTGGTGGGTTTAGTGGTGATTGAGCCTAACTTGCTCTCTAGCTGAGTAATGTCTGACCTGGAGAAGGGCACGTGGACTCTGATGACACCCTCGGGACCAGCTACCTCACGAAGGGGTGCGATTGTCTTAGGGGTGGGAAGGAGTCCTTTAGACCTGGTAAAAGGAGGACTGAGAGAGGCCGGCGGAGGACAGGAAGGAGAGGGAGGGGAAGGGAGTGTCTCTTTGGAAGAGGAGGAAGTGGAGCAGGCAGAAATGGACGGAGGGGAGGGGGATAAAATGGAAGGCTGAGGATCCATGGAATCAGGCAGAGGATGAGGAGGGTATTGCAGAAGAGAAGGGGCAGATGGGGCTGGGGAGAAGGTGGGGGTTCATCTGCTGGGTTGAATGAGGAAGAATCTGTGAAGTCAGAAGTAGAAGTAGGGAAAGAGAGGGGATTGCAAGCAAGGAGGACCTGACGGGGAGGGCAGGAGGAGCAGAGACAAGGTGCTGTGTGGGAAGGCTAATACCTTCAATGTAGGGAATCTCCCTCCACTTTTCCAGACGCTGGCAGTAGTTAAAAAGGTCCCAGGGGAGGTTTGGATCTAAGGAGCCTTCTGGAGGCCAATGATTGCCATTATCCAGTGGATATGGAGGCCAATCTTGGGTACAGAATTTAATTAAAAGTTTGGGCTTGATGTCTGGTGTGAGGGAGAGTGTGGCCAGATTTTTTATTAAACATTTGAGAGGTGAGGCTTCAGGTACAGATGAAGAGGTGCCCATTGTCACAGGGAGAGATGGAAGAGAGAGAGAGAGAGAGAGAGAGAGAGAGAGAGAGAGAGAGAGAGAGAGAATAAGAGTAAGCGAGAGAGACAAAGAGAAAACCCGAGCTGGAACGGCTTCCAGGAAATTCAGGGCGAATGGGGGTCACGTGGGTGTCCCCAAAATGACCAGCTGTCGCGAGGAAATACAGAGGGTACTACCTGGTCGTCACCAGTGAAGTGCGATCTGGAAGACCCAATGGGTTTGGAGCCATGGGCAACCTGACGTCAGGAAAGTTTTCGAACGCAGCTGAAGAAGTCAGTAATGAAAACAGAACTCCAGCTCCAGCAGAATGCAGTTCTAGGACGGGAGTTCAGTTTTCCCTGAGCAGAGAGGCAGCTTCAGCCAGACACAGCAGCCCTGCAGGAAACAGCAAATCTAGCCGGCAGCAGCAGTGGCAGCAAAGGAGGAAAAACCACAGAGCCTCTAGTGTAAACTCAGAACCCTCATGCCCCAAAGGGAAACGGATCACTAGAGGGTCCACTGTGACCAGTAAAGGTCTTGATGGGAGGAATTCCCTCTCCCCTACCGGGTGTCTAGAGTGTGCTGGACGATCAGGGTCACAAAACTAGCGGTAGCCCGAAGGAAGTTGGCGAGCCGGGGTCAGGGGAAGCTTACATACATCAGATCAGTGGTGAGTGCAGGAAGCTGGCGTCTGAAAAGAGCGGACCAGGACGGAGTGGCTGGGCGGAACGGGGGACGGGGCTCTTGTTGGAAAGAGCTCACCCGTATCCTCAAACGGGGCACCAAAATGAAAGAACTCCCCACTCAAAGGCACTTCGCCGGGAGAATTCCAATTTTATTGCAAAAAGCTGTGTGCTTATATAGAACTAAGGAGGAGATGAAAGGACTTAGATAAATGGCAGGCAACCCGTTTATTGGCAAGTTCTTTCAGATATCAGCTCCGGAGCCCAGGAGTTAGTTCTCATTGGGGCTAAGGTTCCCCGCCAGCGAGATTTGAAATTGGCACCAGTGGGAGAGTTCACCCGGCGGGAACTTTTCGCGCCACTTCAGAAAAGAAGAAGGTAGGAAGAAGAAGTCCTTAGGCGCCATGTTGGGGTTTTTCTCTGGGGTATGGCTGCCGTTTATACTTTTTCCAACAATGAGTATACCAGACAGTGCCTTGATTGACTGGTTTTCATTAAAATGGTGTTTAACAGAGATGCCAGAAAGTTGGATCCTGCTGAGTAGTGGGCCTAGAGCAATGGTGGGCAGGTGTGTGATAAAACATCTGTGGTGGGGCCATGTGGATCTGCCATTGGTTTCCAAATGGCTTGTCACTGACATGGTCAAACCAGCAGACCCTTATATGTAAAGGCATCTTGTTATATGGAGAGGATTCAGGACGCTGTTCAAAATCAGGTTGCTATAGTCAAGGGGGCAAGCTATGTGGGATAGAAGCCTGGTTCTTGTATTCTCCAGCAGACCCTGACTCACCACACGTGACAGAACTCCCTCCCGTACTGGGTTCCATTTAAACTCCTTGTATTTCGTGAAGCAAGTACCAAACTTCCAGTGCAGCAGCAAAAAACACCACGAAAATAGAGGATGACCATATGGCTTCACAGTCCACATGGGGAGACATTTAGCCCCCAGGGGCCACAGTTTACCTACAAAGGGAGAATTCAGCAATGCTGCCTCATGTTCATTGGGAAAAAAAGAAACAATGTCCACCAGGTCACATAGATGCAGACCCAGCTTTTATGGTCTCACTAGAAAGGAAGCTAAAGCTCCTGACAACAACATATATTTCAAGTGCCCAACCTCACAGAGAGTTTCCCAAGAAGTCTCTAGGCCAGCAGAATTCCATTTTTGTGGAGTGTTTACCCTGTTCCTTACTTTTGAAAACTCCTCTACCACTTCCAAGATTGTGAACTCCTGATTGTTTTCCATTCCAGATATGTATTCACGGAATTTCTAACTCTTTTCCTCTAATTGTTTCTTACTTGGGGCGAAGGTATTGTCAAGACATTGTTCTGGATAAGAGTGGGAAGATTTTTGTGTAGCACATATTTACATACACATTGGATACATTTTGCAATTTTTCATTCGAAATACTGAAACTCTGACACTAACCCATACCCTACTAGACTCTGACTACTAATCCTAATATGATGGAGAAAAATAACCCAAACAGAATAGAAATACAAGCAGTTCAGAGGAGGCATGGTGAATAGTTGGTCTTGCCTTTTCCATGATATAGGGTAGGAGTTATAAATCTTGTCAATTTTTTTCTTGAAATTGTTCTCCATGTGTTTTTAAAGTTAACACACATGTGAATTCCTGTCTCCCATTTTCTGTAGCCAATTCAGCACATGTATTTTTATATGCACATACAAAATCCTACCTGGAATACATGTACATTTTTGTGAGGTGGCTAACTTGGCAGATACAAAGTATGAGAAGAAATCACTCCTCCTAAATGCTTTTGGAACTGAAAATTCAAACTATGAGTGAGCTTTTTAGTTGAGCAACATTATACATAAATCCATGTTCAGTAAAATTAATATTTTTGGATCTGTGGATGATATATATTTCATGATGAATTTTGATTGGCATATATTTTCTACTTTCCAATGTATTTGTGTGTGTATATATATATATATATATATATATATATATATATATATATATACACTCTAGATTTTTCAAAATATGAAATACATGTGTCTTATTATACACTCCCTAAATTCACTAATGTTCATGTATGTGGTTTTATAATCAACTTTTCATAAGATTATTTTCAGAAACATTCATCCACCTGAAATACATATTTGTTTTCTAGTACTGAAAACTTACTTCAGTGAATGGTGCAAACAAATCCTTATATTTCTACAGTAACTGACCCACTTTAACATCAATGCTACTAGATTCCTATGGGACATGATGTGTATTTTGACATTCAATTTTATTCAACACTGGTACATTTCTATTTCTTCAGTTTTTGTACATCATAAAATGTACATTTCATCCACAAGTTCACAAATTTAAAGACATTTGTAACACATTCAATCACTTCCTGCTTCAGAACACATATATTCCTACTTGTTTTTGACTGCTCATTTCATGAGACTTCTTTCCAAATACATTATTTTCGATTTCCATAATCAATTTTGAAGCAAAACTCACACAGAATTTATGATAAACTACAACCCTAATATTACCATTAGATGTATAACTGGTTGGAATGAATGTATGTATATCAATATAAGATTTGCTATGTATTTTGAGATATAAATTTATTCCAATTTGTAAAGTTGGAACAAGTTATATTATTTATTCACAGTATGGTCTATTCAATCATTCTCTCTATATTCATACACACATGGTACACCTATTTGTGCCCCCAATACTAATTTATACCTCTTCAAAATATTGCTCCCAGAAATGGTGCAAGAAATACTCATGTCACCTGATCTACATATACATTTTATCACAGTAATATTCTGGCAAGAAAATGCAAAGTCACACTTACGATTGTACCAAAGCCTAAATGGAATATGAGTATGGATTATAAAAATCACCCGTGTCCAGGTTGGCTAATGCTCTCAAATGTCAATCCTATTGGTGACTACATATGTGTTTCTTCCTAAGATTATATATTCAACTTCAAGCCTGCTGAAAATGTCTAATCCAATCAATCACTTTATCATTTTTCTGATTTCCTATGTCTCTATTGATATCTGCTTTCCTACATATTTTCCCCAATTCATCATTGTGACCAACTCTTCACATGTGCTGACATTTACATTTTCTCTCTACCTGAAACCCTATTGCTAAAGAACTTTTTTTTCAAATCCTATACTCACTCTTTTTTTCTAATTCTACCAACTATCTTCCTAATCCTACCAACTATCCTTTTTAGACTGAATGTTCTCTTCGACATTCAATCATCCAAGTACAAGGTCCTATACCATTGTGTATAGATTTATCTGAGACACATGTGCATAACATAATTCAAAGCTAAGTATCCCAATCAAGGATCCAATGCCCTTCTGGGCTTCAAATCTTACCTAGATTTCTGTTTTCATACATATATTTCACCTCTATATATACTTACAAATATCGCAGGTTCCCAATACCATTATTCATCCAGCAGAATGATTCCTAACCCAAATCAAACATGTTATTAACCCTAACCATACTCTTTGCCCTCCATCTAACTTTACAGAAGAGCAGGGACAGAGTTGGTCTTACAATACAGGAACATAAGAGACCTTCCACCTGCTGAGAACCTCAAAGGTCCATGCAGAAATGAACCCAGGGGAAGATAGAGGAAGCTATGAAGGACCTGAGAGAGCAAAAGTCATCTTCCACGACAAACAACCTGGTCAGGATGAATGGGTGTGTCTGAAGCAATCTCTCTCTTCTTAATGTAGAGAAGATGGACCAAACCAGGCCTGTGTGGAGAGCTGCTTCCGGGTGCTATGTTTGATATACCATTCTAACTTGTGAAAGTGTCACAGGAAGTAGGGGCAGCCTCCATCTATTGGGACACTTGGAAGCAAATGTTAGGAAAATGTGATTGCCTAGGCAGTGACCTCATTCAGTTCCAGAAGGAAGTGACCTACATCACTTTCTTGGTGATGGAACTCTCTGAACTTGGGATCCAAAAAGCCAGGCACCCAGAGGCAGTCCCAGTCCCAGTCCCAGTGGTCTCACATGATTGGATTTACCAAGGACAGAGTCAGTCTTTCTTGGTAACTACTGATGTGAAGATGGCCAAATGCCAAGAGAGCTCTGAAGAGGGGCCTTTCCTGAGAAAGCAGGTAGTGGCTCACCACTGGCACCTGACAACTTCACATTGTTGGCAAGGAGACCAGATCTGAGATAGGATAGCCCATTTTGGGGGAACATAGTATGGCCCATCAGTCAGAGGACACTCCGGATAGTTACAGACCTACTTGGGGGAAGGCGGTGACTTTGTGGGTGTGCGTGTGAGTCTGTGGTTTTTTCTCATGATCTGGGAATAGGTAGGAAAGTCGCTTTGTTTGGTTTGGATTGGATCGTTTCTAGTAAGTCTTTTGATAAGGCGAGTGTTTTTATGTCTGTTTATCCCACTGTGTCTGTGGTTGTAGATATTAGAAAAAAGAATGCATCAATGGATGTTTCCTGTCTTGTAGAAAGCTTCACAGCATTCATCCTGCCCAATTTATATATGGACTGTGGCTTGCCTTATAGATGGGCAACAACTACTATCTTCCTAAGTTCCTGTTTTCTTCTTGAATTCGGGCCACTCTCCAGAATAGGCTCATGGTTTGGTGTCCACAATATGTACCACCTCCAGGCTCTGTGACATGGCCACGTACTGGATAGCTGAAGGGAATGGGATCATCTCAGAAAACTCAGATATCATTCGAGAAACCCTGCTTTGGGCCATTTGCTTACCTATTGTTCTGTTGCCCTGAATGTCAGAAACGTCTTTGTCTCAGTCCACCCCTTTGTGAAGCCTGAAAAAATGGTTTTCAATGGAAATTAATGGGCATCACCTGTAGCTCTTTGCTTAATTGCTTTGGAAAGGGATGTGTCTGCATCAGACTCGTGGCAATGTGTGAGGCTGTTGCATAGATTCTCAGAACCTGATGGATCTAAAGAAAGATTACATGTGTGCTTCCAAAACCAAAATGGCCAAAAAAGCAGTCATTGTGGACGAAGTCTCTCGCCTTCCTCTGTAAGGTTCCTGACCTCCATCAATTGAAAATAGGGATCCTTTGTGTCAAATGAGTTCTTCAAACCCTGCAGAAGATAGCCCATAGGTGCTTGGGTTTTCTCATGATTCCAATTCACATAAAGAATATACACCCGAGAGTCAGGAGGCCTCAAATTCGGGAAGCAGAGCAGTATTTATGGCAGGCCTATTTGATCACTCCTGGTTCTCAGGAAGGGTGTCCAGGCAACCCTGACTTTAGGCAAATGAGGGGCAAGGGAGGTTATTTTGTACACTGTCTTGGACTGATCCCCTCATGGAAACCTCGAACCACAGGTTATGATGAGTGTCTATATGGAAGAAGATGAGGGCCTTGTGGGAGTGCTTTGGTTTTAATTGTGGTCATTTGTGTGGCGGTTGGAAGTGATGACTGGGTCTACCTGGGCTTGAACTCTGGTGTGATTCCCCTTAAAGTCTGAGTTCTGGAACTGATCTCAGAGAAATATTGCCATGAACTGTGTTCAGATTTTAGGAGGCCACGCATGGGATTCGCCCTTGGAAACTGAGATCAAGGACAGGGTGGCTTTCCACAGAGCCTTGGAATCTCAGCTAGGATATCACATGATTTTATTCTGAAAGATTTGGCAGCCATAGTTGAGAATCAGAACACCCTTGGACGTCACATTGAAGACCTCAATGGGCCTGGCTTCATGCGACCTTTTGAAGACTCTATGGGAAGACTTGCCTGTGAGAGTTCTCCAGAGCTTTCATTGAAATGAGCTTCCTCACCATTTAATGGTTCCTGAATGAACTGAAACCCACAGTGTCTCCAACTTCATCCATGAAAAATGGCTAGATAAATACAATGAAATTTTTGAAATTCCAATAATCAGGTGGCACTAGAGAACCTTTGGATGTCTTGTTACTGATCATTAGTGTACAAGAGAATGCCATGATTGACCGAGTTTCATGAAAATGGTGTAGAACAAAGATGCCAGTAAGTTGGAGCCTGCTGAGTAGTGGGCCTATTGCAGTGGTGGGCAGGTGTGTGATAATACATCTGTGGTGTGGCCATGAGGATTTGCCATTGCCTTCCAAATGGCTTGTGACTGACATTGTGAATCCAGCAGAACCTTCTATGTAAAGGCATCTTGTTACATGGAGAGGTTCCAGGGCAAAGTTCAGAGTCAGATTTCTATGTACAAGGGGGCAAGCTCTGTGAGATATAACCTGGTTGTTGCATTCTCCTGCAGACCCTGACCCACCACAAGTGACAGAACTCCCTCCAAAACTGGGTCCCAGTTGAACTCTTTGTATTTCATGAAGCAAATACCAAACTCCCAGTGCAGCAGCACGAAACACCACGAAAAGTGGAGGATGAAAAAATGGCTTCACAGTCCACACGGGGAGACACTTAGCACCCAGTGGCCACAGTTTACCTACAAAGAGAAAATTCAGCACTGCTGCCTTATGTTCATTAGAATACAAGAAACCATGTCCTCCAGGTCACATAGATTCAAACCCATCTTTGATGGTCTCACTAGAAAGGAAGCTAAAGCTCCTTACAACAACATATATTTCAAGTGCCCAACCTCAGAGGAAGTTCCTCAAGAAGTCTTTAGGCCGTCAGAGCTCCATGTTTTTGGAGTGTTAATTGTTAGACCACGACACAAGAAAAGACCACTGACTCTAATTAAAATCATATTAAATTAATCTTATTATTTCTACCTTTCATGCTGCCTCCCCTCCCAAAACAGCCGGAACAAGACAGCAACCCCAGCTTTCCTACAGCCCAGCTTTATAGCCCAGAAAGTTACACAAAAGGGGTGTTACAGATAACAGAACTCTGACAAGCATCACACTAATGGTAGTTTAGGTTTTTTTTGCTGTCCCTACATCAGAATTCAGAGGACCATTAGAGCCTCAGAGAGGGATGTTGTCTGGCCAGAGAAGGCAAATATTTATGATGTGTCACTAAAGTTTCAGAGAGGGCTGCTATCTGGTCAGAGAGCCGGGCATGCGTGAGTTCAAGGCACGGGCAGGCATTTCAAGCAGGTTCAGAATTTGCAGTAATTTATGGTAAAGCCAAAATTACCTTTTCATGGCTTTGTGGCAAGATGGCTCTCAATTTTAATAAAAGATCAGGTTGGGTCTATCATTTCCCCCTTTTCTCTGTGTCCCTTTCAAATCTTTAATAGATTAGGGGAAGAGCACTGAGGAAATTTTAATCCCTCAGGTAAGATTCTCCAAATTTTTAGAACTTACCCAAAACCGATCTCCCTGATTTTACCAGACTTAATTAATTACTTATATTGATAGTCTACTTATCTTTCTCTCCATTGTTGTAAGAAGAGTGGCGTCAATCATTATTTCTTCTTCTGACCTGAGACAGGGTGAAGTGAGTGGGCATGGCGTGAGGGACATGAGTTGCCTTTTATAAGTCAGTTGGGGGACATGAGTTGCCTTTTAGAAGTCATTTCGGATTGAAGTCTGGTTGGGGAAGAACAGGTTGTAAAGTCATCTGGGGATGGGTTCTTCTATGAGAGAAACAAAAACCATGAGTACTGAATAAATGTTGCAGCAGCCGGAACATGTTAGTGTATAGAAGTTCCCTCACCAGTCTTTAATATCCCCAGTTATCAGGACTATCAAATTAATATTTAACTTTTAGTGTTACAGTTGTCCTTCCCCATAAGATACAGTTTAACAATGTAATGTCATCTGATCTTGTAAAATCCTTTTTCTAGTATGACCTCTGCGTCTAATAGAGAAACCTTTAATTCTGTTACTCAGGGCTGGATAATCGTACTAGCAAACACGAAGCCTACCTGTGTTGGTTAGGAATATCTGCAGGCCTTAAATTAAAAATTTCTGCCTCTGGCAGCTCTTCTTGATAGTCTCTTTTTATAAGTATCAGGCATTCCTGTCTGAGAATCCTTCTTTGTAGCCTCCAGTCTTACTTATTTTGGGAGGCTAAAATAAAGTGCATACCTTAAAATATTATTATTATTATTATTATTATTATTATTATTATTATTATTATTTAAAATGCCCAGGAATGGCTGAATTTTCGTCTTAACTGTCTTTCCAAAGTGTTTAAGATGAAGCAGTCAAACGGACTTTTGTTTCTATCTATTGTTAACAGTCAGCTGAGCTTTATGGGAGTCAATTCTGGAAAAATGAAAGCACATTTTCAATTCTGCTAGTGCCATTTGCGCTAGGTGGGTCCAGGTCTTGCTTGACCATTTATCTTCCCTCAGAAGCATCAGGGATATCTCCTTTCTCTGATGACTCTCCTCTTCATAACAAATGCACTGATTGGCTTTCTGTTCTCCAGTGGTCTCATTAATCTCCCTGATCAGGAGGTTATGTGGTCAGAGTTGCAAAGCTCTTTAGAGAAGTCCCCTGTTCCCTGGATTCAGATTGACTCAGAGGGTAAGAGCCAAATATTGGTTTTCTTGGCCCTTTTCATTTAACTTTAATTTTAAATCCTAATCTTAAACATCCAGCAAATTAATTTTAACAGCCTTATATTAAGAGTACTGGACTTTAATGTCTATAACTTTATAATTATCTTTTTATTAATTGGGATCTGTATTATTCTGTCTGTATTGTAGGTGATGACTTATTATCTTGAATAAACCCATGTTGTGTTCTTAAAGCAACACATTTGTAAAACACTAACAGGGAATCTTTAGAGAACTTATAAGAAAATTTCAACTAAAATTAACAAAAGTAAAAATACTTAGTTCGTGTAATAGCTACCCTAAATTTTTTGGCTGAGTATTACATTATATCCCCTGTTTGAGATCCTAGGAATCTTGACATTTTTTATGTTTTTAACATAACTTTAAAGAAATATTATCTGACGTACTTGTTTCATAGTCATTCTCACATATAGTAAGATGGGACACACAGCCTTATCTCAGGTAAGGCAGGGCTCTTTATAAATCTTAAGCATTTTAGTTCTAAAGCTGATCTTTATTTTTTTTTTGTTTGAAGGTCTGGGAAGATCTACTCCTTAAGAAACTAATAGTTCATACTCAGGATTGGTTTTTGGTAGGAAAAATTATGATAAACATGGATTATTAGAATTACTTTATAATTTGGAAGGGTTTCTAGAAAACAGTATACCAGATCTGTAAGTTTCTATGTGAGGAGCCTCTAGGTCATTGTGGTGTTTGTGAACTTCCATTTTAGTGTACTGTGGCCAAGGTCAAAATGTACAGACAGTGAAGGTGTAACCCATCAACTTCATCTTCAGACACTTGCAAAATAGTTCCCAATTTCAGGTTTGGCTCTATGAGCAAGTGAATGTGCAGGTTGAGGGCTCAATCATTGGTTTTAAGAAGTATATGAACCTCTCATCAGATGATGCAGAAGAAATTGATTTAAAACAAAGTAAAGAACAGAACTGGGTCACTGTGTACCAAAAGGAGATAATATTACTCTGCTACCAAGTGTCTCTAACTAGAAATGATCAATGAAGTCATGAATTATTGAGAAGGCAGTTTTGTTTTTTTAGGTGTTTTTGTTTAGGAGTATAATCCTAAAGTATTTGTTTATATTGCTTTGATTACCCTTTTGTTATTACCAGATGACAATAATGGTATGGGGTTGTTTTTATTAAAAAGTAAAAATTAAAAGCAACATTGACAAAGTTTACATAAATTGTTTGTGGTCTCATGAACATTAGCTAACACCATATGATATCACATTTAAAACATGAATTAAAGAAAGCCTGAAAGTTTTCAACTTTTACATAGATTAGGCTCTCATTAACTTAAAAATACATTTAAATTGTTCCACAATGTAAAAAGTAACATAAAACTTTACATATCTTATTGATAACAGGTAAATAAATCTCCAATATATTTTTTTACCATACAACTTCAGAACACGATCTTGATATAATGCTCTTTTAAAGTTTCTACCTTACAGACTTGCATACCTGTAAGATATGAAAACATTAATAGCATCACAATTACATTGATGTTTCTACATTAACCAAGTTTAGCTTTTAAAGAAATGGCAGTACAATGCTCTAAAATAACAGTTCTGATTTAATAAGTTTTTTAATTTTTATGGTTCCTTGCTCTAGAAAAAATAAAACTTAATAAACACAATGTTATGGGTAAACTTATGTTTCAAAAAATTTTTGTCTCATTAACACATGACTGATTTTTAAAACCTTATATAGAGTTTAGTAAAAACTTATACAGACCTTAGTAAATGAATCAGATTTCTAACAAAAGTACTCACGAATGAGTAATCCCATATCAAATTTACTTTACTTATTTATCAAAATATTAGAGAAATGTATTGAACAGTGTAAACCATTTTTATGTTGAAGAAAATGTTCTAGAACCAAGGCACATTAGACGTTTTGTAGATATTAATATTTTATTAGATTTTTGAACACCTAGAAAAATTTGTAAGCTTAAATTTAAAAACATTTATTTTTATCTGTTTATCCGATTTAAATTGAAACATTTAAACCACGTGAACTAAAGATCTTTGGATCCACTTTTTAAAATTTGTTTTTATGAGCACTTTTTTTAATGAGCGCTCCTTATATATGTTAATTTGTGTATCATATATATGATATACGGATATATGTCTATATAGACAGACAACACATAACAAAATTGTGCACACATAATAATAGTAAAGGCCTTGTAGTTTTTCACAGGTTAAATATCTATTGCAATGTTTCAAAAAGTCCACAGTTGGTCAAAGATTGAACTGATCAGAAAAACATTAACCTAGGTCTGTATGCTCAGAATCATGAGCTCAAAAATAATAAAGTATCTAAGGAAAACAATAAGAGTCCTAGAAAAAATGACTGGCCAGTAATTAGTAAATACCATACAATTTACTTTTTTTTTTCCGTTAGGCATCAAATCAGTCTCCTACTAAGCTTGCAGGCTTTTTTCATTTGCATTTCAACATGAGTCATGGCTGAGGTCTGGAAGGAGCAGGAAAAAAAATGCTATTCTGAGCAGACACCTCAGGCCTAAGGCATATTAACCATAATTTTCCAGTTGGGGTGTTGAAAATTATGATACAAGTTCAAGATACAATTCACAAAATTTTATGTCTTTACATCTTATTTTGTCAACAGATACCATACTATGGTTTACTATCCTTGTCCAAATTAATGCACTGGTACACACAGTGACATTTTCTCTGGCTACCGAATTCAAAATTGGTTAAAAAAAAAAAAGTGAATGATTGGGAAGTTACTTGCCAACTTGGAAGTAGAGTTCTTCAGTTTTCCATCCTAAGTATTTAAGTTCTCTGGCATGAATTACCTGAAATCTTAAACTAAACAATGACCTAAACCCGACTTTTAACTGCAAGATTGTGCAATGCTTCAAAAACCCATTCAGATACCAGTTTTTTTATGATAAAACATCATCATTTAGACACACATTCAGCTAAGATCATTCCCAAGAAAAAATTTATAATATCAACACATTATTGCACATGTCTTAAAGGACCAGAAACAAAGACACAAGACAGACAGAAAGGAGGTAGAGACTATGGTTGTCAGACAGAATCCTTTAAACCAGAGCAGATAAGAGAAAAAATCTACTACACCAGTGGCACCCAGGGGGGGACCAGATGTTTTAACAGAGGGGCAACCTGAAATGTAAAATAAAGTGTCTATATGGTGACTTTACTGAATTTAGTGTCCCCTTTTTCTTTTTCTCTTTTTTAACAAGACAGAGGTGGCATAATACTTACAGTGCACGGAAGGAAGGAGGGTATTCCCTGAATCAACAGAGCTTTGGCAGCTGCTGGGGGTCCCTCAGTCCCTCCTTTTACTTACAGGATTAGCTCCTCTGGTTCAGTTCCACCCCAAGCAAGCTCCATCTCCTAACATTTCAGTAGACAGCTCTCACAAAGTTCTGGGGCGGAGGGGGGGTACCAATATGTAACTTAAAGTTCGGTTCCTGACCTAGAAGCCAATTTATACCAATTAAATAATGAGGAATGGGTTCTGAGAAAAAGAAAAGGGGAGGCTAATTGCTTTGCTAACAAAGGAGAAACACAGGGGACTCTGCCAAATGTTGTGACTCTCTTGATCTGGAGGGACAAGGGGTTTTAAAGGAGTTTCACTTGTTAACCTGGGAGATACTCAGTTCTTAGGTCCCCAGCAGGCATTGCCCTCTGCAATGGTTGTGCTCCAGGCAGCCAGCTAGGGGCTTCTATCATCCTGCTAAACAAAGGGGGTAAAGTTCATCGCAGTTCCTTAAAACACAGTTCAAACGGGTGTCAGGCTTACTCTCTTTATTACCCATTTTCACGTCCAATATCCTTAAGTTTTTACAACCAAAATCACACAACAAAATGAACAAAAGCAAACAAACAAACAAAAAAAAATACAACGGAGAACAAAACACACCACACACACACAAAAAGAAAAACAGAAACCCGGCGCCTAAACAGAAAAACAGTGGTACAGTGCAACATCTTGCTAAAGCTCCAGGGTAGGAGCGCGTGCGTGCCCGTCGGCACCTCTCTACACTTCCAGAGGAATTTCCTACAGAACAGAACAGAGGACAGAACGATTCTTGTTACTGTCCTGGACAGGAGTATATGTGAGCCTCCCCAGGCCACATCTCTGTCATCAGAAGAGATCTCCCTTAACCGGATATCAGATGTTATAAAGGCACCACTTACCTATGGAGGCCTCCTCCATCAGGTGCTTGCTAATAGTTTTAGTGCAGAGGTTCACTGCAATGCTCCCGGGACTAAAGGCTCTCTTTCTAATATAGAGAAGATGGACCATACTAGGCCTGAGTGGAGAGCTGTTCCTTGGTGCCTATGGTTGATATACCATCCTAATTTGCAAAAGTGCCACAGAATGTAGGGTCAGCCTCCTTTTCATGGTACTCTTGGAAGCAACTGTTTGGACAAAGTGGTTGCCAAGGCAGTGACCTCATTCAGTTCCTGAAGGATGCGACCTCACCTCACTTCCTTGGTAATGGAACTCTCTGAACTTGGGATCCAGGAAGCCAGGCACACAGAGCCAATCCCAGTCCCAGTCCTAGTGGTCTCACTTGCTTCGATTTAGCAAGGACAGAGTCAGTCTTTCTTGGTACCTACTGATGTGAGGATGGCCAAATGCCAGGAAAACTCTGAAGAGGGGCCTTTTTTGAAAAAGCAGGTAGTGGCTCACAGCTGGCTCCTGACCACTTCACAGAGTTGGACAAGGAGACCAGGTCTGAAACAGGACAGGCCATATCGGGGGAACACAGTATGACCCAGCAGTCAGAGGACACTCTGGAGAGTGAGAGACCTACTTGGGGGAAGGAGGTGACTTTGTGGGTGTGGATGTGTGTTTGTGGTTTTGTCTCATGTTCAGAGAATAGGTAGGAAAGTCGGTTTGTTTGGTTTGGAGTGAACTGTTTCTAGTAAGTTGTTGGACAAGGTGAGTGTTTCTATGTCTGTGTATCCCACTGTGTCCGTGGTTGTAGACATTAGAAAAGAGAATGCATCAATGGATGTTTCCTGTCTATTAGAAAGCTTCCCAGCATTCATCCTGCCCAATTAATGAATACTCTAGGGCTTGCCTTATCAATGGGCAACACCGGCTATCTTCCTAAGTTCCTGTTTTCTTCCTGAATTCTGGCCACTCTCCAGAATAGACTCATGCTTTTGTGTCCACGATATGTAGCACCTCCAAGCACCGTGACATGGACATGTACTGGATAGCTGAAGGAATTGGCAAGAATCTCAGAAAACTCAGATACCAGTGTGACCAGGATAGTCTCAGTGGAGAAACCCTGCAATTGGCCTTTTTATTACCTATTGTTCTGTTGCCCTGAATGTCAGGAAGGTCTTTGCCTCAGGCCACGCCTTCGAGATTCCTGAAGAAAAGAGTTTTCAAACGGAAATGAATGGGCATCACCTGTGGCTGTTTGCTTAATTCCTTTGGAAAGGGATGTGTCTGAATCAGCCCTTTGGCCCTGTGTGAGCCTAGAGCTTAGATTCTCAGCACCTGATGGATCGTAAGAAAGATCCCATGTGTGGATCCAAATCAAAATGGCCAAAAATCAGTCATTGTGGATGAAGTCTCTCGCATTCCTCCATAAGGTTCTTAACCTCCCTCAAGTGAGAATAGGGATCCAATGGGTCAAATGAGTTATTCAAAGCCCTGCAGATGCTAGCCCATAGGTTCTTGGGTTTTCTTATGAATCCAATTCAAATAAAGAATCTAAACCGACAGTCAGTAGGCCTCAAATTGGAGAACAGAGCTGTGTTAACGGCAGGCATATTTGATCACTCCTGGTTCACAGGAAGGGTTTCCAGGCCACCCTGACTTTTGGTAAATGAGGGGAAAGGGAGCTTACTTGGGACACTGTCTTGTGCTGCGCCTCTCATGGAATCCTCCTGCCAGAAGTTATGATGAGTGTCTATATGGAAGAAGATGAGTGTCATGTGAGAGTGTTTTGGTTTTAACTGCGGTCATTTTTGTGGAAGTTGGAAGAGATAACTGGGTCCAACTTGGCTTGCACTTTGGTGTGATTCCCCTTAGACACGGTGTTTTGGAACTGACCTCCGAGAAGGTACAAGGTCCTATGACATTGTATATCCATATTTCTGGGACATCTCTACAGAACGTAATTCAATGCTAAGTATACCAATCAAGGGCCAAATGAACTTCTGGACTTCAAATCTTAACTAGATTTCTGTTTTCATATTTATATTGAAAGGTTAATAAAATAGATACTTGTCATTTTCTGTTTTTCTGTATGCTTAACAAAACACCATTGAAATCTTGAGAACTGTTTACTATTCTTATTCCCAGAATGTGCTGTCCCAAACTGCCAAACTGCAGAATGTACTCCGTCAACCAGTTGCTCGCAAACTGACACTCGCCATTACCCATCAATAAATTTCTCTCCCTGCCCTCTCCAAGAAAAATATATAACCATTTCTTAAGCTGTTCTCAGGGCTCTCTGCTCTGTTCAAGTGATCTCTGAGCCCTTCATGCCGGACTCCCAATAAACCCTTTGCTGTTGCATGAGACAGTCTCTTAGTGGTCTCTGCCGCAGATGCTCGCCCAACCTTTACATCTGGTGGCCCTAGCAAGATCCGGAAGCTGCAGACAAAATACCCCCAACGGGCCCCTCTGGGGGTAAATAAGGCCCATCTTTCTCGTTTCAGGCTTCAGGTTAGGGTATGGCAAAACGGCTATTGGTAAAGAGCGTGAGCTCTCTCCCATGGTGGCTGACACACATGTCACAGAGCCACAGGCCATGTCCCTGGGGGATAGACTCGGAAAATCGTGGAACAATAGTCTCCTCGACTCAGTGATATTTTGTTTCTGATTCGATATTGCCAGCCCTTCAGGTTTTGCCGACTAGTCAGTCCTGGTCTCAGTATTGGACGTCCATTGCCTGTCTTTATTGTCTTGTCTTGTCTGTGTTGTGTGTCGTTCCTTTCGGTGTCTGTGTATATTTCATTATGGGACAGATCATTTCAATGCCTCTGTCCCTGACCCTTAATCACTGGACCAAAATCTGCTTAAGGGCTCAGAATCTTTCTTTTTCAGTAAAACGCCAGACCTGGCAGATTCTGTGTCTCAGAATGACCCACCATTGCAGTCGGATGGCTCCTAGAAGGATCTTTCAACTTCGCACTTATTTGAAAAGTCCGAGATATTGTCTTTCAGCAGGTGCCACATAGACATCCAGATCAACAGCCATATATCTTAACTTGTCAGTACCTCTACAAATCTCCTCCTCCATGGGTCAAGCCTTTCCTTGTCCCTGCACCTGCTCCTACTCCTTCCCCCACGATTCTATCTCAACCTCTCTGCTCCTCCTCCTCCACCCTCTGTTCTCCCTGAGTCTCAAGACTCTACTGGACTCACCACCCCCTCCTTATCATCTGCCCTCGTCTCCCAACCCCTAACACCCTCTAAGTGATTCCCCTTCTGCTGACTCAGCCTCTCCACCATTCGAGGAAGCTAGGCTGGCCCAGCGTCATCCAGATGACTGTCCCGCGGCACACACAGCCCCTCCTTCCCTGGAGGAAGCTGGCCCGACTAAAAGAACTCAGAGAACTCACCGACGTTTTCACACCTGCCTACTTGAGGTGACTGCCAACACCACCTAGCGACTCTCTTCATGACAGAGCAATGAGAGAAAAATCTCCTGGAATGTAGAAAAAAATATCCTCAGACCTGATGGGCGACCAACACAACTTCCCAACATAATCAAAACTGGCTTCTCCTTAAACCCACCCAACTGGGACCCCAACACCTTTGAAGATAGGGAGCATCTGTTCAATTATTGCCAGGCTCTAACAGCGGGTCTCCAAGTGGCCGCTGGGTGACCAACTAATTTGGCCATGGTAAGAGAAATTATTCAAAGGCCTGATGAATGTCCATTTATGTTTCTAGAGAGAATCATGGAGGCATATAAGAGATATACTCCTTTCGATCCTCAGGCAGCAGATTAAAAAGCATCTGTCACGATGGCCTTAATTGAGCAAGCTGCCATGGATATTAAAAAAAAAAAAATTAAAAGAGAGATTTTGTCAAAGAAGCCAAGAAAGTATACTATAAGAGAGAAACAGGGAGAAAGAAAGGGAGCAAAGGGAGGATGAGAGAACCAAAAGACAGACTAAGGCATTGACTAAGGTCCTGATCACAACAAGAAAGAGGCCAGAAATTAAGACATAGGGTGACAGGAAGGGCCCATGCCAGAGGCCACCCCTGGCCTCAGATCAGTGTGCCTACTCTAAAGAAAAAGGATACTGGGCCATAGAGTTCCCTATAAAGAGACAGCCACGCCAGCTGGCCATTCTGACTCTGGAGGATGACTAAGAAAGTCAGGGCTCAGAACCCATCCCCTAGCTCAGGGTAACTTTTGAAGTGGAGGGGACTCCAGTAAACTTTGAAGTGAATACAGGAGCAGTATACTCAGCCCTTAAGGCCCCATTGGGCCCTCTATCAAATAAAAGGTCTCTAGTTCAAAGGGATGATGACAGTAAATATCAGGCTTAGACAACTAAGAGGACCACGGACCTGGGGAAAGGAAAAATCCATCACTCCTTCCTAGGAATCCCAGAATGCCTGGACCCATTGATGGGCAGAGATCTGCTCATCAAGCTCCGGGCCAAAATAACTTTTAACCATGAAGGCCCCCAAATGAAATTTCTAAATACTTCAGCAAAAACTCCTATAGTCACGGCTTTAACTATATTAGTAGAAGATAAACATCCACCATTCACATGCCCCAAGTCTGATCAAACAGGCAAGCTACCCCAAAAATGGATAACAGATTACCCAGATGCCTGGGCAAAAACTGCTGGGTTAGGCCTGGCCGTGAAACAATCTCCAATAACAGTGGAGTTAAAAACCTCAGTCTCCCCAGTCAATGTCAAATAATATCCTCTAAGCAAAAAAACTAAAGGTGGGATAAGGCCCCATATTCAGAAATATCTGGCATTAGGGGTCCTAAGGCCCTGTCAATCGGCCTGGAACACTCCCCTGCTACTAGAAAAAAAAAGCCAGGGACCGGGAACTATCGCCCCATTAAAGAGCTAAGAGAGATCAACAAAAGAGGGCAGGACATTCACCCCACGGTACCTAATCCGTACAATCTGCTTAGCACTCTGAACCCTGAGGGGAAATTATATACTGTTCTGAACTTAAAAGATGCTTTCTTTTGCTTGCCTCTGCATAAAGATAGTCAGTTGCTGTTTGCTTTCGGGTGGGTAGACCCAGAAACCAAAACGTCTGGTCAACTAACTTGGACTAGACTCCCACAGGGGTTCAAAAACTCCCCCACTCTCTTTGATGAAGCCCTCCACAGAGATCTCAACAACTTCAGAACTACGCACCCTGAATTTACCCAGCTTCAATACGTGGATGTCCTGCTACTGGCAGCCAACACCAAGGAAAACTGTGAGTCTGGGACCCAAGCACTATTATATGAGCTTGCTCAACTCGGGTATAGAGTTTCGACCAAAAAGGCCCAAATTTGCTAGCATGAAGTAATCTTCCTGGGCTATTCCCTTAGGGGCAGTAAACGATGGCTCACTGAGCCCAGAAAACAAACCATTATGTAGATACCACCCCCATCTTACAGCAGACAACTCAGAGAATTTCTTGGGACTGCTGGCTTTTGCAGGTTATGGATGCCTGGGTTTGCGTCCTTAGCTGCTCCATTATACCCGCTGTTAAAGGAAGATGCCCAATTCCAATGAAACCCTGAGGACCAGGAAGTTTTTGATAACATCTAAAAACACTGACACTGAACGCCTCAATTTCACTGAGCTCAGCCTGCAATTAGAGCAAGCCCTACACTACGTTAAAAATGTACATCAACTCACTCACCTTGGTTCAAAGAAACTGCAGGCATTACTGTAAGATTAAGAACAGAGTTTTCCACTAACCAACTCACAGTGAAAGGAAATAACTGAACGGGTAACAAAAGCCTGTCGGGTCCGTCAATTGGGTAATGCTTACCCTTCCAAGTTTCCTAGAGGAAAGCACCTATGAGGAACCAGACCAGGACAATTCTGGGAAGTGGACATTACTAAAATTAAGCCAGCAAGGTATGGATTTAAATATCTCCTAGTCTTTGTAGATACATTTTCAGGATGGATTGAAGCCTTACACACACACACACACACAAAAAAAAAAAAAAAAAAAAAAAAAAAAAAAAAAAAAACGGCGCAAATGGTTTTCAAGAAGATCCTGAAAGATATTTTTCCAAGATACGATCTGCCTAATGGACTGATAATGGACTGGTTTTCATGGCCCAGGTAAGTCAGGTGTTAACCAGGACCCTGTGGATTAATTGGAAGTTACATTATGCTTATATACCCCAGAACTCAGGACAGGTAGAAAAAATAAATAGAACCATTAAAGAGACCTTAACGGCCCCCTTAGGGACCTGGTGACTATCTCTCCACCCAGACATTTTTCAGCTCAGTATAGGTCTTTCCTATTGAGACATGCCTGATGAAGAGGATCTCACTAAAATTCCATTAAATCCCTTCCGTAACATAGATAATTGAAACAAACATTATGGATGCAGGGACACGCGAGCCAGATGCAGGTTGGCTAGCCTATATTACTATGTATGCCCGGCAGACTATCAAAGCGACAAACAGCCATGGCTGTGTGGGGGAAAAGCCGACTTCTTGTGTAAGTCATGGGGATGTGAGCATACAGGGACTGCCTGGTGGAACCCAAACTCCTCATCAAATTCAGTACACAGCATTGGCCATATTACCAATTAGACAACCAAAAACTATGGCCCCCAGAGGGTTCTCTAGATCCTCAAATTCTGCATGACATTTTTAACTTCGGCAAGTGCTCAAAAGGGGGAAATTCCCCTATGTGGAATCCTTTTTCCTCCTTTGCTCACATCCTGTACTATGCTTCCCCAATAGTTCCTCACCCTCAGCCTTCTGCTCTAGACTCTCTGCTTTCACTCCCACCTCAGCAACCTGATTTCTCCCCTCCAATTACTAGATCAAAAACCCAAACCTCCGCTGGATCTCAGAACATTGCCCCCTTGCTGAGGAAGCAGGTACCGAGGTACCCCTCCACCCACTCCTCTCTTTTCCTGTCAGTGTCTGCACTAGGTCCCACCAAGTCCTCTAGCAAGCTTAGCCAAAGCTCAAACCAGCTGAGAAGAGCCCTCAGACCCCTATCCAAGATGTAATGAAAATGACCTTTAAAGTTGATTTGTCATCACTGAAAACAGGTTTCTAAGAATTTAAAGTCCCTCACAGGCTTTTTGGAATACTCACTCCCGTCTTCCCCTCTGCTCTACCTGTTCTACTGCTCAAGTTTTTGTTCTAGGAAAATCCCAAACCCCTTTCGCATTATTCTTTGGCATCTCTCCGTCCTCATTCTCAGATCCACGGAGCTGCACTCAGCATCGCCTTCCCTGTCATCCCCCTCTGTACCAGGTCCACAGAAATGTCTTAAATGACCTTCTCCAGAAGTCTTTACCAAGGCTTACTTTAGGGCTTTCAGCAAAAGAGTCCCTCTGAAAAAGTTCAATGGAGATAAACTTCCACTCTTCATGTTGCCCTGTTCTACTTGGCCACTGGCTGGAAAAATCACCACCCCTAAGCTAGACAGCGCCTTACCAGTTTTTCACAAAATATGTGAACAAGGACTCTGGCCTTGAGCTGGGGCTTCAGAGAGATTGCTACATTTCTAAGATAAAAAAGTTACCAACTGGGCTCCATGGTGACAGCTGGCAAGGAGGAAAAAAAAGAGACAAAAAAGCTCTTCCATTCCAAGGTGTAATTGAAAAGTTAACGTGCACAGAACAGAGGAAAAAAAACAGAAACAAAAACTGATTTGTGTGAATTTCTGCAGACTGTGAACTTCTGAGCCCCTTCCCTTACATGTTGGGTACAAATACTAAAACTACCAAAACTTGGGGTTCAGGGGATTAATTGATTACAACAGAAGCAATGCCCTCTCAATACGGATGCAAACAAATAAAACTCCTTTCCTGTCTTTGGTGCTATCTTAGGTGCCTTTCCTTGTCCGTCTCTACAACAGTATAATTCTATACACTTTAACATTATTTATGTTTTCATAAAGTGGTCAATAGTTGCGATTAATTATGTAATGATGCAGATGTTTTCCAGAGTGCTCTATCAGGACGCAGGTTCATTTAAAGATCAAATAGGGGGGGCATACAACCCGGTTCCACCGGGAACCTGTATCCCTCACTTTAGCCATCCTATTAGGAATAATAGTTGCTGAAGGGGTGGGCACAGGAACAACTGCCCTAGTCCATGAGACACAACAAAGACACAATTAGAAGCAGAAATAGACCAAAGCTTAAAGACATTAAAAACCGACATCACAGCTTTACAGGAATTTTAACCTCTCTCTCTCTGAAGTTGTTTACAGAGCAGGCGAGTGTTGGACCTCCTCTTCATGAGAGAAGGGTGCCTTTTTGCTTGCATTGAGAAAAGAATGATGTTTTTTATGCCGACAATACTGGAGTTGTAAAAGAATCTATGAGTAAATTAAGAAAATTACTTGAAGAGTGTAAAAGAAAGACAGAGGCCCCCAAAGGGAGGTTTGAGTCTTGGTTCACATAGTCCACCTAGTTAACTACACTTTTATCCACCCAGGCTAGTCCATTAATAATTCTCATATTATTGTTAACTGTAGGACCCTGTTTGCTCAACCATGTAGTTTCTTTTCTCACCCAAATTGAAACTGTTATTAACCCTAACCATACACTGTTCTCTCAATCTAATTTTACAGAAGAGGGGGGACAGAGTTTGTCTTAAAATACAGGAATATAGAGGATCTTCCACCTGCTGAGAACCTCAAAGGTCCTTGAAGAAATGATCCCTGGAGAAGATGTAGTCAACTATGAAGGACCTGAGAGAGCAAAAGTCTTCCATGGCAAACAACCTGCTCATGATGAAGGGATGTGTCTGAATCAGCCACTCTCTTCTTAATGTAGAGAAGATGGACCAAAGCAGGGATGTGTTGAGAGCTGCTCCTGCGTGCCAATGGGTGACATACCATTCTAACTTGTGAAAGTGTCACAAAAAGTAGGGGCAGCCTCCTTCTCATGGGAACCTTGGAAGCAACTGTTAGGACAAAGTTGTTGTCAAGGCAGTGACCTCATTCAGTTCCTAAAGAAAGTGACCTCACCTAACTTCTATGGTGATGTAACTCTCTGAACTTGGAATCCAGGAAGCCTGGCACCCAGAGCCAGTCCCAGTCCCAGTCCCAGTTGTCAAACTTATTTTGATTTACCAAGGACAGACTCAGTCTTTCTTGGGACCTACTATTGTGAGGATGGCCAAATGCAAGAAAAGCTATGAAGAGGGGGCTTTCCTGAGAAAGCAGGCATTGGCTCACCACTGGATCCTAAAAACTTCACAGAGTTGGCCAAAAAGACCAGATTTGAGAAAGAACAGGCCATTTCCTGGAACATAGTATGGCCCACCAGTCAGAGGACTCTCCAGATAGTCACAGACCTACATGGGGGAAGGAGGTGCCTTTGTGATGTGGGTGTGAGTTTGTGGTTTTGTCTCATGTTCTGAGAATAGGTATGAAAGAAGGTTTGTTTTTTTTTGGAGTGAACGGTTTCTAGTAAGTCGTTTGACAACGCGAGTGTTTCTATGTCAGTGTATCCCACTGTGCCCGTGGGTGTAGACATTAGAAGAGAGAATGCATCAATGAATATGTCCTGTCAGCTAGAAAGCTTCCCAGCATTCATCCTTCCCAATTTATTAATGGACTGCAGCTTGCCTTATTGATGGCAACACTTACTATCTTTCTAAGATCCTGTTTTCTTCCTGAATTCTGGCCACTCTCCAGAATAGGCTCATGGTTTTGTGTTTAAGATATGTACAACCACGAAGCTCTTTGAAATGACCATGTACTAGATAGCTAAAGGGAATGGCGAGCATCTCAGAAAACTCAGATATCAATGTTACCAGTAAAGTCTCAGTGGAGAAACCCTGCTTGGGGCCTTTTGATTACCTAATCTTCTGTTGCCCTGAATGTCAGGAAGGTCTTTTCCTCAGGCCACCACTTTGTGAAGCCTGAAGAAAACAGTTTTCAAATGGAAATGAATGGGTATTACCTGTGGTTCTTTGCTTAATTGCTTTGGAGAGGATGTGTCTGAATCAGCCTATTTGCCCTGTGTGAGGCTGTGGCTTAGATTCTCACCTTCTGATGGATATAAAGAAAGATCCCATGTGTACATCCAAGACCAAAATGGCCACAGAGCAGTCCTTGTGGATGAAGTCTCTTGCCTTCCTCTGTAACTTTCCTGAACTCCATCAAGTCAGAATAGGGATCCTTTGGGTCAAATGAGATCTTCAAAGCCCTGCAGAGGCTAGCCCATGGTTGCTTGGGTTTTCTCAAGACTCCAATTTACATAAAGAATCCAAACCCCACAGTCAGTTGACCTCAAATTGAAGAAGTGGAGCAGTATTAATGGGAGGCCTATTTGATCTCTCCTGGTTCACAAGAAGGGTGTCCATGCCACCCTGAATTAGGCAATTTAGGTGCAAGAGAGCTTATTTTGGACACGGACTTGAGCTGTGCCCCTCATGGAAAACTCTAGCCACAGGTTATTATGTATGTCTATATGGAAGAAGATGAGCGCCACGTTGGAGTGTTTTTGTTTAAATTGTGGTCATTTGGGTGGCGGTTAGAAGAGATGACTTGGTTCACATGTGCTTGAACTCTGGTGTGATTTCCTTAGAGACTGAGTTCTGCAACTGAACTCAGAGAAGTATTGCCATGAATAGTGTTGAGATTTTAGGAAGCCAGGCATGAGTGTCGCCCTTGGAAACTGAGTTCTAGGCCCAGGGTGGCTTTCCACAGAGCACTGGGCCTCTCAGCCAGGATACCACATGATTTTATTCTGAAAGACTTGGCACCCATCGTTGAGAGTCAAAACTCATATGGACCTCACATTGTAGAGCTAAATGAGCTAAACATCATGTGATCTTTTCACCATTCTTTGGGAAGCCTTACCTGTGAGTGTTCTCAAGAGCTTTCATTGAAATGAGCTTCCTAACCATTTAATGGTTCCTGAATGAATTGAAACTCACAGTGCCTCCAACTTCATCCTTGAAAAATTGCTAGATAAATGCCATGAAATTTTTGAAATTCCCATCACCAGGTGGCACTGGAGAACCTTTGGATGACCTGTTGCTGGTCATGAATATTTCAGTGTCTTGTTTTACTGGGTTTCATGTAAATGGTGTAGAACAGAGATGTCAGTAAGTTGGACTCTGTTGAGTAGTGGGCCTAGAGCAGTGTTGGGCAGGTATGTGATAAAACATCTGTGATGGGGCCATGTGGATCTGCCATTGGCTTCCAAATGGCTTGTGACTGATATGGCACAGCCAGCAGAACCTTCTGTGTAAAGGCAACTTGTTATATGGAGCGATTTCAGGATATTGTTCAGAATCAGGTTGCTATGGTCAAGGGGTCAAGCTATGTGGGATAGAAGCCTGGTTCTTGTATCATCCTGCAGACCCTGATCCACCACACGTGACAGAACTCCCTCTTGCACTTTGTTGCAGTTGAACGCCTTGTATTTCGTGAAGCAAATACCAAACTCCCAGTGCAGCAGGAAGAAACACCACGAAATGGAGGATGATCATATGGCTTCACAGTCCACACTTGGAGACACTAAGCCCCAGTGGCCACAGTTTACCTACAAAGAGAGAATTCAGCACTGCTGCCTCGTGTTCATTGTAAAATAAGAAACTTTGTCCTCCTGGTCACATAGATGCAGACCCAGCTTTGAGGGTCTCACTACAAAGGAAGCTTAACTCGTGACAACAACCTATATTTCAGTGCCCAACCTCAGTGGCAGTTTCTCAAAAAGTTTTAGGCAAGCAGAGCTCCATGTTTGTGGAGTGTGTACCCTGTCCTTATTTTTGGAAACTCCTATTCCACCTCCAAGTTTGTGCACTCTTGAGCATTTTCCATTCCAAAAATGTAATCACAGATTTTGTAACTCTTCTCCTCTAATTGTGTCTTACTTGGGGCGAAGGTAATGTCAAGGCATGGTTCTGGATGAGACTGGGAAGATTTGTTGTAGCACATATTTGCATACACATTGGATTAATTTTCCTATTTTCCATTCGAAATTCTGAATCCCTGACACTAACCCATATTCTACTAGACTCTGACTACTAATCCTAATATGATGGAGAAAAATAACCCAAACAGTACATAAGTACATGCAGTTCAGAGTTCGACTTGCCATTTGCATGATAAAGGGTAGGTGTTATAAATTTAGTCAATTTTTAATTGAAATAGTTCTCCATGTGTTTTCAAAGTTAACAAATATGTGAATTACTGTCTCCCATTCTCTGGAGCCTATTCAGCACATGTATTTTTATATGCACAAATAGAATCCTGCGTGATATCACACGTACATTCTTGTGAGTTACATGACTTAGCAGATACAAAGTGTGAGAAGTGACCACTCCTCCTAAACCCTGTTGGAACTGAAAATTCAACCTATGGGTGAGTTTCCCAGTAGAACAACATTATACATAAACCCATGTTCAGTAAAATGAATGTTTTTGCATCTTTATGATATATATTTCATGATGAATTTCGATTGGCATATATATTGCTACTTATTAATGTCTCTGTTCGTGTGTGTGTGTGTGTGTGTGTGTGTGTGTGTGTATATATTCTCCAGATTTTTAAAAATATGAAATATATGTGTCTTATATACAATCCCTAAATTCATTCATGTTCATGTATGTGGATTAATAATCAACTTTTCACAAGATTATTCTTAGAAATATTCATCCACCCGAAATACATATTTGTTTCCTAGTACTGAAAACTAACTTCAGTGAAAGGTGCATACAAATCCTAATATGTCTACATTAACTGACCCAGTTTAACATCAATGCATGTAGGTTCCTATGGGACATGATGTGTATTTTGACGTTAATTTTTATTCCACACTGGTACATTACTATTCCTTCAGTTTATGTACATCATAGAATATATATTTTATTCACTAGTTAACAAATTTATAGGCATTTGTTTCACTTTCAATCACTTCCTGCTCCAGAACACATAAATTTCTCTACGTTTCTTCAGTGGTCTATTCATGAGACTTTTTTTCCAAATACATTTTTTTCGATTTCCATAATCAATTTTGAAACAAAACTCACAAACCCTTCATGATAAACCATAACCCTAAGATGATCATTAGATATATAACTGGTTGGAATGAATGATTGTATATCAATATAACATTTCTTATATATTTTCAGATATCTATTCAATCCATTATTTAAAGTGGATCCAGTTATATTATTTATTCACAGTATGGTCTATTCATGCATTATGTGTATATTCATAGAAACAGGGTACACATCTTTGTACGACTATACTAATTTATAAGTCTTCAAAATATTGCTCCAAGAAATGGTGGAAGAAATACTCATGTCACCTGATCTACATACACATTTTATCACAGAAATATTCTGGACACCAAAAGCAAAGGTCACACTTACAATTGTACCAAAGCCTAAATAGAAAGTGAGCATGGATTACTAAAAACATCCATGTCCAGGTTGCCTAATGCTCTCAAATATCAATCCTATTGGTGACTACATATTTGTTTCTTCCTAAGATTATCTATTCAACCTCAAACCTGTTGAAAATGTCTAACCCTATCACACAATTTATACTTTGCTTGATTTCCTAATGTCTCTATTGATATCTGCTTTCCTACATGATTTCCCCAGTTCATCATTGTGACTGACTCTTCACATGTACTGACATTTACATACACTCTCTACCCGAAACCCTATTGCTAAAGAACTTTTGGTCCAAATCCTATACTCACTCTTCTTTCTAAACCTACAGACTACCTTCCTAATCCTACCGACTATCGCTTTTTGACTGGATGTTCTTTTCAACATTCAATCATCCAAAGTACAAGGTCCGATGCCAGTGTATATTGATTTATTTGAGACATCTGTGCAGCACATAACTCAAAGCTAAGTATCCCACTCAAGTCCCCAGTGCCCTTCTGGACTTCAAATCTTACCTAGATTTCTGCTTTCATAGTTATATTTCACATATATACTCTTATAAATATCACAGGTTGCCAATGCCATTATTCATCCCGCAGAATGATTCGTAACCCAAATCAAACCTATTATTAACCTTAACTATACACTGTTCCTTCAATATAATGTACAGAAGAGCAGGGACAGAGTGGGTCTTACAATATAGGAATGTAGATGATCTTCCACCTGCTGAGAACATCAAAGATCCATGGAGAAATGATCCTTGGAGAATATATAGGCAGCTATGTAGGACCTGAGAGAGCAATAGTTATCTTCCATGGCAAACAACCTGGTCAGGGTGAATTGATGTGTCTGAATCAGCCTCTGTCTTCTTAAAGTAGAGAAGATGGACCAATCCAGGCCTGTGTGGAGAGCTGTTCCTGGGTGCCTATGGTTGATATACCATTCTAACTTCTGAATGTGTCACAGGATGTTGGGGCAGCCTCCATCTCATGGGAACCTTGGAAGCAACTGTTAGGACAAAGTGGTTACCGAGGCAGTGACCATATTCAGTTCCTGAAAGAAGTGACCTCATTTCACTTCCTTGGTGATGTAATTCTCTGAACTTGGGATCCAGGATGCCAGGCACCCAGAGTCAGTCTCACTCTGAGTCCCAGTGGGCTAACTTGTTTGCTTTTCCCAAAGACATAGTCAGTCTTTCTTGGTACCTACTGATGTGAGGATGGCCAAATTCCAGCAGAGCTCTGAAGAGGGGCCTTTCCTGAGAAAGTAGGTAGTGGCGAACCACTGGCTCCTGACAACTTCACAGAATTGGCCAAGGAGACCAGAACTGAAACAGGACAGGACATTTTTGGGGAACATAATATGGCCCACCAGTCAGAAGACACTCCGGATAATCACAGACCTACTAGGGGGAAAGAATTGCCTTTGCCATTGTAGGTGTGAGTTTGTGTTTTTTTCTGATGTTCTGAGAATAGCTAGGAAAGGTGGTTTGTTTGGTTTGGAGTGGACTATTTCTAGTAAGTCGTTTGACATGGTGAGTGTTTCTATGTCTGTGTATTCCACTGTATCCGTTGTTGTAGACATTAGAAAAGACAATGCAACAATGGATGTGTTGTCTCTAGTTGAAAGCTTCCCCGCATTCTTACTGCCCAATTGATGAATGGACTGCAGCTTGCCTTATGGATGGGCAACATCTACTATCTTCTTAAGTTCCTGTTTTCTTCGTGTTTTCCAGCCACTCTCCAGAATAGGCTCATGGTTTTGAGTCCCAGATATGTAACACCACAAGGCTCTGTGACATGGCCATGTACTGGATAGCTTAAGGGAATGGGAGCATCTCAGAAAAATCAGATATCAGTGTGACCAGTAAAGTCTCAGTGGAGAAACCCTTCTTTGGGCCATTTGCTTACTTCTGTTTCTATTACCCTGAATGTCAGGAAATTCTTTGCCTCAGGCCACCCTGTTGTGTAGCCTTAAGATGACTGTTTTCATATGGAAATGAATGGACATCACCTGTGGCTCTTTGCTTAATTGCTTTGGAATGGAATGTGTCTGATTCAGCCTCTTGTCCTTGAATGAGGTTGTGGCTTAGATTCTCAGCACCTGATGGATCTAAAGAAAGATCCCATGTGATTTCAAAACCAAAATGACAAAAAGAGAAGTCATTGTGGATGAATATTTTTGCCTTCTTGTTTTATGTTCCTGACCTCCATCAAGTGAGAATAGGGATCCTTTGGGTCAAATGAGTCTTTGAAATCCCTGCAGAGGCTAGCCCATATGTGCTTGGGTTTTCTCATGACTCCAAATCACATCAAGAATTTATAGGCTTCAGCCAGTAGGCCTCAAATTGGAGAAGCGGAACACTTTAACAGCAGCAATATTTGATCACTCCTGGTTCACAGGAATAGTGTTCAGGCCACCATGTTTTTAGGCAAATGAGGGGCAAGTGAGCTTATTTTGGACACTACCTTGTGCTCATTGAAACCTCCAGCTAGAGGTTATGATGAGTGTCTACAAGGAAGAAGATTATGGCCCTGTGGGAGTGATTTCATTTTAATTTTGGTCATTTTTGTGGCAGTTGAAAGGGATGACTGGGTCCACCTGGGCTTGAACTCTGGTATGATTTACCCTTAGAGACTGAGTTCTGGAACTGACCTCAGAGAAGTATTGCCATGAATTGTGTTGGGATTTTAGGAGGCCACGCATGAGACTCACTCTTGGAAACTGAGATCTAGGCCCAGGGTGGCTTTCCACAGAGGCCTGGGAATCTCAGCCAGAATATCACATGATTTTATTCTGAAAGACTTGGTAGCCATAGTTGAGAGTCAAAACACACATGGACCTCACATTGTAGACGTCAATTGGCCTGGCTTCATGTGACCTGTTGGCAACTCTTTGAGAAGCCTTGACTTTAGAGTTCTCCAGAGCATTCATTGAAATGAGCTTTCTCAACACTTAACGGTTCCTGAATGAATTGAAACCCACAGTGCCTCTAACTTCATCCTTGAAAACTTGCTAGATAAATACCATAAAATTTTGGAAATTCCCATGACCAGGTGGCACTGCAGAAACGTTGGATGTCCTGTTGCTGATCATGTGTATACCAGAAAGTGCCTTGTTTGACTGGGTTTCATGAAAATGGTGTAGAATACGAGATGCCAGGAATTTGGAGCCTGCTGAGTAGTGGGCCTAGAGCAGTGGTGGGGAGGTGTGTGATGAAACATCATGGTGGGGCCATGTGGATCGGCTATCGGCTTACAAATGGCTTGTGACTGATATGGCGCAGCCCCCATTCCCTTGTATGTAAAGGCATCTTGTTATATGGAGAGGTTTCAGGGCAATGTTCATAATCAGGTTGCTATGGTTATTGGGACAAGCTATGTGGGATAGAAGCCTGGTTGGTACATTCTCCTGCAGACGCTAACCCACCCCACGTGACAGAACACCCTCCAGCACTGTATCCCAGATGAACTTCTTATATTGTGTGAAGCAAGTACCAAATTCCCAGTGTAGCAGCAAGAAACACCACGAAAATTGGAGGATGATCAAATGTCTTCACTGTCCCCACCGGGAGACACTTAGCCTCCAGTGGACACAGTTTACCTACAAAGAGAAAATTGAGCACTGCTTCCTCATGTTCATTGAAATATAAGAAATCATGTCTTCCAGGTCACATAGATGCAGACCCAGCTTTTATGGTCTCACGACAAAGGAAGCCAAAGCTCATGACAACAACATATATTTCAAGTGCCCAACCTCAGAAGCCGTATTCCAAGAAGTCTTAGGCCAGCAGAGCTCTTTGTTTGTGGAGTGTTTACCCTGTCCTTTACTTTTGGAAACGCCTCTACCACCTCCAAGGTTGTGAACTCCCGAGCATATTCCATTAAATATATGTATTCATAGATTTTCACACTTTTCTACTATAATTGTGTCTTACTTGGGTGAAGGTAATGTCAAGGCATTGTTCTGGATGTGAGTGGGAAGATTTTTGTGTAGCACATATTTACACACACACTGGATTCATTTTTCAATTTTTATTTTGAAATACTGAATCCCTGACACTAACCCATACCCTACTAGACTCTGAATTATGATCCTAATATGATGGTGAAAAATAACCCAAAAAGAATAGAATACAAGCAGTTCAGAGGAGGCATGGTGTATAGTTGGAATTGACTTTTGCATTATATTTTGTAGGAGTTATAAATCTAGTCAATTTTTTGTTGAAATAGTTCTACATGTGTTTTTAAAATTAACAAATATATGAATCCCTGTCTCCCTTTCTCTGTAGCCTATTCAGCACATGTATTTTTATATGCACATATAGTATCCTACCTGATATCACTCGTATACACTTGTGAGGTGGCTGAATTTGCAGATGCAAATTGAGAGAAGAGATCACTCCTCCTAAACGCTGTTGGAACTGAAAATTCAACCTATGGGTGAGCTTCCTAGTTGAATAACATTATTCATAATTTCATGTTCAGTAAAATTAATATTTTTCAGTCTGTTGATTATATATATTTCATGATAAATTTCTATTGGCATATATATCACTACTTTTTTTATTGGTTGCTCAAAACATTACAAAGCTCTTGACATATCATATTTCATACATTAGATTCAAGTGGGTTATGAACTCCCATTTTTACTCCAAATACAGATTGCAGAATCACATCAGTTAAACATCCATATTTTTACATAATGCCCTATTAGTTAATGTTGTATTCTGCTACCTTTCCTATACTCTACTATCCCCCCTCCCTTCTCTTCCCATCTTTTCTCTCTACCATACCTACTCTAATTCATTTCTCTCGTTGTTTATTTTCCCACAACCTCTTATATGTAATTTTGTGTAACAATAAGGGTCTCTCTCCATTACCATGCAATTTCCCTCTTCTCTCCCTTTCCCTCCCACCTCATGTTTCTGCTTAATGTTAATCTTTTCTTCATGCTCTTCCTCCCTGCTCAGTTCTTAGTTGCTCTCATTATATCAAAGAAGATATTTGGTATTTGTTTTTTAGGGATTGGCTAGCTTCACTAAGCATAATCTTCTCTATTGCCATGCATTTCCCTGCAAATTCCATGATTTTGTCATATTTTAGTGCTGCGTAATCCTCCATAGTATACAAAGGTCACATTTTTTTTTATCCATTCATCTATTGAAGGGCATCTGGGTTGGTTCGACAGTGTAGCAATTGTGAATTGTGCTGCTATGAAAATCGATGTGGCAGTATCACTGTAGTACGCTCTTTTAAGGTCTTCAGGGAATAGTCCAAGAAGGGCAATAGCTGGGTCAAATGGTGCTTCCATTACAAGCTTTCACAGGAGACTCCATACTCCTTTCCAAATTGGCTGCACCAGTTTCAGTCCCACGAGCAATGTACAAGAGTACCCTTTTCCTCACATCCTCGCCAGCACTTGTTGTTGTTTGACTTCATTATGGCTGCCAATCTCACTGGATTGAGATGGTATTTTAGGGTGGTTTTTATTTGCGTTTCTCTTACTGCTAGAAATGGAGAGCATTTTTTCATGTACTTGTTAATTGATTCTATGTCCTCCTCTGAGAAGTTTCTGTTCAGGTCCTTGGCCCATTGGGTTATTGGTTATATTATTGTCTAATTTTCTGAGTTCTTTGTATACTTTGTATACTCTAGATATTAGGGCTCCATGTGAAGGGTGAGGACTAAAAATTTGTTCCCATGATGTAGGCTCCATATTTACCTCTCTTATTGTTTCTCTTTCTGAGAAAAAAAAATTCAGTTTAAGTAAGTCCCATTTCTTGATTCTTGTTATTAACTCTTGTTCTATGGGTGTCCTATTAAGGAATTTGGAGCCTGACCACACAATATGTAGATCTGAGCCAACTTTTTCTTCTATCAGACGCAGAGACTCTGATTTGAATCTAGCTCCTTGATCCACTTTGAGTTAACTTTTGTGCAGGGCGAGAGGAGGGGATTCAGTTTCATTTTGTTGCATATGGATTTACAGTTTACCCAACACCATTTGATGAAGATGCCATCCTTCCTCCATTGCAGGCCATTAGCTCTTTTATCAAATATAAGATAGTTGTAGCTTTTTGGATTAGTCGCTGTGTCCTCCATTCTGTACCATTGGTCCACCCGCCTGTTTTGGTACCAGTACCATGCTGTTTTTATTATAATTGCTCTGTAATATAGTTTGAAATCTGGTATTGCTATACTGCCTGATTCACACTTCCTGCTTAGAATTGCTTTTGCTATTCTGGTTCTTTTATTTTTCCATTTGAATTTCATAATTGCTTTATCTATTTCTACAAAAAATTCCTTTGGGATTTTGATTGGCATTGCATTAAACCTGTAGAGAACTTTTGGTAATATAGCCATATTGATGATGTTAGTTCTTCCTATCCATGAACGGGGTATATTTTTCCATCTTCTAAGATCTTATTCTATTTCTCTTTTTAGGGTTCTGTAGTTTGCATTATATAAATCTTTCACCTCTTTTGTTAGGTTGATTCCCAAGTATTTAATTATTTTGAGGAAATTGGGAATGCAGTGTTTTGACTCATTTTTGTTTCAGAAGTTTTGTCGCTAATATACAGAAATGCCTTCGATTTATGCATGTTGATTTTCTATCCTGCCACATTGCTGCATTCATTTATTAGTTCTAGTAGTTTTTTCTGTAGACCCTTTTGGGTCTTCTATGTATAGAATCATGTCATCTGCAAATAGTGATAAGTTAAGTTCTTCTTTTCCTATTTTTATGCCTTTAATGTCTTTCATCTCTCTAATTGCTCTGGCCAGTTTTTCGAGAACTATATTGAATAGAAGTGGTGATAGAGGACATCCCTGTCTTGTTCCAGATTTTAAAGGGAATGCCTTCAATTTTTCTCCATTCAGAATGATGCTAACCTGAGGCTTAACATAGATAGCTTTTACAATGTCGAGGTAAGTTCCTGTTATCCCTAGTTTTTAAAATGTTTTGAACATAAAGGAATGCTCTACTTTGTTGAATGTTTTTTCTGCGTCTATCGAGATGATCATATGGTTCTTATCTTTAAGTCCAATGATGTTGTGAATAACATTTATTAATTTCCATATATTGAACCAGCCTTGCATCCCAGGGATGAATCCTAGTTGATCATGGTGCACAATTTTTTTGATGTGCCTTTGTATCCAATTCGCCAGAATTTTAATGAGGATTTTTGCATCTAGGTTCATCAGAGATATTTGTCTGTAGTTTTCATTCTTTGAGGTGTCTTTGTCTGGTTTCAGAATCAGGGTGATGTTGTCCTCATAGAACGAATTTGGCAGAGCTCCCAGTTTTTCTATTTCCTGAATAACTTGAAAAGTAATGGTATTAATTCTTCTTTAAAGGTTTTGTAAAACTCTGCTGTATACCCATCCGGTCCTGGGCTTTTCTTGGTTGGTAGTCTTTTGATTGCTTCTTCTACTTCATCCATTGATATTGGTCTGTTTAAATTGTGTGTTCCCTTATGACTCAGTGTGGGCAAATCATATGACTTAAGAAGTTTATCAATGTCTTCACTATTTTTTATTTTATTGGAATACAGGTTTCCAAATAATTTCTAATTTTCTTCTGTATTTATGTTGCATCTGTTGTGATATTGCCTTTTTCATCCCGTATGTTAGTAATTTGAGTTCTCTCTCTTCTTCTCTTCATTAGCATGGCTAAGGGTCTGTCGATCTTATTTATCTTTTTGAAGAACCAACTTTTAGTTTTGTTAATTTTTTCAATAGTTTCTTTTGTTTCAATTTCGCTCTGATTTTAATTATTTCTTGCCTTCTGCTACATTTGCTGTTGTTTTGCTCTTCCTTTTCTAGGGCTTTGAGATAAAGTGTGAGCTCATTTATTTGTTGTTTTTTTTTTCTTTCTTTTTTTGAGGAATGACCTCCAGGAGATGAATTTACCTCTTAAAACTTCTTTCATTTTGTCCCATAGAATCTGATATGTTGTGTCTGTATTTTCATTTATCTCTAAGAATTTTTTGATTTCCTCCTTTATGTCTTCTGTAACCCATTGATCATTCAGTAACATATTGTTCATTTTGCATGTAATGTATGATTTTTTCTTTTTTCTTTTATCATTGGTTTCCAGTTTCATTCCATTATGATCACAAAAAATTCATGGTATTATCTCCTCCCCTTTATATTTACTGAGGGTTGCCCTATGGCAAAACATATGGTCTATTTTTGAGAAGGATCCCTGTGCTGCTGAGAAAAAAGTATATCCACTTGATGATGGTTGATATATTCTATATATGTCACTTAAGTCTAGGGTATTGATTGTGATATTGAGTTCTATAGTTTCTTTATTCAACTTTTGTTTGGAGGATCTGTCCAATGGTGAGAGACGTGAGTTGAAGTCACACATAATTATTGTACTGTGGTCTATTTGATTCTTGAACTTGAGGAGAATTTGTTTAATGAACGTCGCAGCACCATTATTTGCTGCGTGAATATTGATAATTGTTATGTCTTGTCAGTGAATGGTTTCTTTTAACAGTATATAATGTCCTTCCTTATCCCTTTTGATTAAATTAGTCTTGAGGTCGATTTTATTCTATAGGAGGATGGCCACCCCTGCTTGGTTACGAGGACTGTGTGCATGGTATAAATTTTCCCAATCTTTCACCTTCAGCTTGTGTATGTCTTTTCCATTCAGATGTGTCCCCTGGAGGCAACTTATTGTTGGATTTGTTTTTTTTAATTCAAGTTACAAGCCTATGTCACTTTATTGGAGAGTTTAAGCCATTAACGTTTAGAGTTACTATTAATATATGGTTTGTACTGCCACCCATATTTGCTTATATCTTTTTTTTAAATTAGTTTGTTTCTCCATGATTAGCTTTTCCCGCCCTCTGTCATTACTGAGGCACTTCCCACTGATGGTTTACATTGTTGATTTTCATTTCTTCCTCGTGTAGTGTTTTGCTCAAGATGCTTTCCAATGCTGGTTTTCTGGCTGCAAATTCTTTTAGCTTTTGTTTATCATGAAATATTTTTATTTTGTTGTCTTACTTTAAGCTTAATTTTGCTGGATACATAATTCTTGGTTGGCATCCATTGTCTTTCAGTGTTTGAAGTACGTTGTTCCAGGATCTTCTCACTTCCAGCATCTGTGATAAAAAAAAAAAAAAACATTGTTAACCTTTTTGTTTTACCCCTGATTGTAATCTGCCTCCTTTCTCTGGTAGGTTTTAATATTTTCTCTTTGTTTTGTATATTGGATATCTTCATAACAATGTGTCTTGGCATTGGTCTACTGTGATTTTGTGTGCTCAGTGTCCTGTAAGCATCTACAATTTGTTTATCTGTTTCCATTTTTATTTTTGGAAAGTTTTCTCTAATTATTTCATTCAGCAGGTTACTCATTCCCTTGGTTTGAATCTCTGTACCTTCCTCTTTCGGGATGACTCATAAGTTTGTTTTTTTAATGTTATCCCATATCTCTTGGATGTTTTCTCATAATTTTTTACAGCATTTCTTTCTTGGATAGAGTTTTTTCAAGATGATATATTTTGTCTTCATTATCTGACATTCTGTCTTCTACTTGCTCCACTCTGTTAGTGATACTCTCAATTGAGTTTTTAATTTGGTTTATCATTTCCTTCATTTCTAGAATTATTGTTTGATTTTTCTAATAATCTCTATCTCCTGATAAAGATGCTTAATTTCTTATTTTATCTGTTTATGTAATTCATTTTCAATGCGTTCTTTCACTGTTTGTTTTTGTTGTCTCGTATCCTCTTTAATGTTCCATTATATCTGTCTAAGGTATTCCTTGAGTTCTTTATATGACCATTTTTCTGATGACTCCAGATGCTCTTGAATATTTAGGCTGTCCTTCATTGTTTGTACTTTTTTTCTTCCTTGCTTTTTTATGCTGCTCATGTTACTTCTTGTTCTGTTTGACTACTGAGTTACTGCTTACTCTTATAAATTTATTTGATGCTTGGAAGGAAAGATATTAGAAGGGAAGGGAAGAAGTCACTAAAGAGAATGAGAGTATCCAGGTAGAATTCAAGGAAGGGGTATAATAAAATTGAAAAGAAATGAAAAGACAAAAGAAAAAAATAGAAAATAAAGAAAGAAAATTTTAAGTAATAATGATAATTAAAAAATGAAAATTAAAATTTAAAATAATAATAATAATAATGAAATAAAAAATTAAAAAAATAAAAAACATTAAAAAAGTTAAAGAACAACAACAAAAATGAAAATGAAAGAAAAAGAAAAACATACAAATAATATAATAATAATAATACATGCAGTACTAGAGTTCAATTAACTTCTCATCCAGTAGGTGGAGCTGTGTGCACTGGGCCAAGCTTCTCCTCTAAATAAGTGGGAACAAATCACTGTGCAGCAGCTCTTCCTCCCAGACTCGGCGGGTCTCCAATCCTGAGTGCCTAGGGCCTTCTCTTGTGCTTCCTCAAGCCAGGCCCCGCTCACCTTTGACGCTCACCACAATACTGGTTACACACCAGGCCTCTGCTCCTGGTAGCCCTGTTTTAATGAAGGCCTGGGCACACTCTCCCTGTTTGCCTCCCTCAGACCCTAAGTTTGTAGAGCTTTGTCCTGAGAACCGCCAGCGAATTTTCCTGTCTTCCGGGAGCCATGCCCCTGGTAGGTGGTGTAAGAGACCTCAATTGTCAGCACTGGTGGGAGTGGTAGCCGGGAATTCCACGCCGCAAGTCCCGAGCCAATCCTGTTTCCCTAGGTCTGGCTATCGTGCTCCTGGGAGAGCTGAGAGGGGCCCTTGAGGTTTCCCCGTGGTGTTGAGAGAGATGGCAATGGGATTACACACTTGTCGCGTTGGTTTCAATGAAGTTATCTCCTCCGCCTGTAATGTCAGTTCTATGCCATGGTGGTATCCCATTAAAATGGTGACCGTTTGTTCCCTTTGCTGGGTGACCAATGCAATGGGTGGGTCCTGACTATCTCTCCCAAGCCCCATTTCAATCCTGTGGCCACTGCCTATGAAGGCTCAGTTGTCTTTTAACTCTGTCAATTCAGAAAGCCCAACCAGTTATTTCAGCGGGAATGTTAGTGCTGAGTCACAAAAACCAGACGAATCTAAGCTTGAATGCAGCCAATCCGGGCTCTGTGTGTGTTCTGAGGGGCCCAGACTGTTCGCCCCAGATTCACAACAGGTCAACATTGCCTAGTGATTCTGAGCAAACAGCATTTAGACAGTTTATGACTTCCTATGCCCGTGCAGCTGAAGAGATCAGAGACTTGATTTCTCCATGCCTGCCTTCATAATGGATCTCCTGTATTGCTACTTTTTAATATCTGTGCATGTGCGTGTTTGTATATATATATATAATATATATATATATATATATATATATATATATATATATATATATACACACACTCTTCAGATTTTTCAAAATATGAAATATATGTGTCTTATTATACACTCCCTAAATTCATTCATATTCATATCTGTGGATTTATAATCAACTTTCCACAAGATTATTCTCATAATAATCATCCACCTGCAATACATATTGTTCCTAGTACTGAAAACTAAATTCAGTGAATGGTGCATACAAACCCTATTATTTCTACATTTACTTAGCCAGTTTAAAATCAATGCAAGTAGATTCCTAGGGGACATGATGTGTATTTTGACTTTCATTTTTATTCAACACTTGTACGTTACTATGTCTTCAGTTTATCCACATCATAGGATATATATTTCAGTCACAAATTAGAAAATTTATAGGCATTTGTTTCACGATCAATCACTTCCTGATTCAGAACACATGCATTCCTCCATGTTTCTTGACTGGTCTTTTCATGAGACTTCTTTCCAAACACATTACTTTCGTTTAACATCATCACTTATAAAGCAAAACTCAAACACCATTCATCATAAATCATAATCCTAATATTACCATTAGATATATAACTGGTTGGAATGAATGATTGTATATCAATATAAGATTTCTTATATATTTTCACATGTCATTTCAATCCATTATTTAAAGTGGAATCAGTTATGTTATTTATTCATAGTATGGTCTATTCATGCATTATCTCTATATTCATAGACAGAGGTTACACCTCTTTGTGCCCCTAATACTAATGTATGCGTCTTCAAATTATTGCTCCCAGAAATGGTGAAAGAAATACTCATGTCACCTGATCTACATATACATTTTATCACAGTAATATTCTGAACAACAAACAAATAAAATATCACACTTATGATTGTACCAAAGCCTAAAAGGAAAGTGAATGTTGATAACTAATAGCATCCATGTCCAGGTTGAGTAATGCTCTCAAATGTCATTCCCATTCATGACGACATATTTGTTTTTTCCTATGATTATATATTCAAACTCAAGCCTGTTGAAAATGTCTAATCCTATCCCTCACTTTATACTTTGCCTGATTTAGTAATGTCTCTATTGACACCTGCTTTCCTACATATTTTCCCCAGTTCATCATTTTGGCTTACTCTTCACATGTGCTGACATTTACATTCACTCTCTAAACAAAACCCTATTGCTAAAGAAGCTTTTTTTTCCAAATCATATACTCACTCTTCTTCCTAAACCTACTGACTATCTTCCTAATCCTACCAACTATCCCTTTTTGACTGGATGTTCTCTTCTACATTTAATCATCCAAGGTACAAGGTCCTATGCCATTGTATTTCGATTTAACTGAGACAATTGTACAGAACATTATTCAACACTAAGTATCCAAACCAAGGGCCCAATGCCCTTCTGGGCTTCAAATCTTTCTTAGATTCCCGTTTTTATACATATATTTCACCTATATATTCTTATAAATATCACAGGTTCCCAATCCCATTATTCATCCTGCAGAATGATTCCTAACCCAAATCGAAAATATTATTAACCCTAACCATACACTAACTTTGCAGGAGAGCAGGAACAGTGTGGGTATTAAACTACAGGAATCTAGGGGATCTTCACCTGCTGAGAAACTCAAATGTTCATGCAGAAATAATCCCTGGTGAAGATGAAGGCAGCTATGAAGTACCTCAGAAAGCAAAAGTCAACTTCCATGGCAATCATCCTGGTCAGGATGAAGGGTTGTGTCTGAATCATTCTCTCTCTTCTTAATGTATAGAACATGGACCAAACCAGTCCTGTGTGGAAGCTGTTCCCGGGTGCTTATGGTTGATATAACATTCTAACTAGAGAAAGTGCCACATGAAAATCGGGGCAGCCTCCACCTCATGGTACTTTTGGAAGCAACAAAGTGGTTGCCAAGGCAGTGACATCATTCAGATCCTGAAGAAAGTGATCTCACCTCACTTCCTTGGTGAGGGAACTCTCTGAACTTGGGATCCAGGAAGCCAGGCACCCAGAGACAGTCCCTTTTCTAGTCCCAGTGGTCTCACATGTTTGGAATTACCAAGGACAGAGTCAGTCTTTCTTGGTACCTACAGATGTGAGGATGTCCAAATGCCAGGAAACCTCTGAAGAGGGGCTTTCCCTGAGAAAGCAGGTAGTGGATCATTTTCTGAGAATAGGTAGGAAAGGCGGTTTGTTTGGTATGGTGTGGAATATTTCTATTAAGTCCTTTGACAAGGTGAGTGTTTCTATGTGTGTGTATCCCACTGAGTCCATTGTTGTAGACATTAGAAAAGACAATGCATCAATGGATGTGTCCTGTCTAGTAGAAAGCTTCCCAGCATTCATCCTGCCCAATTCATGAGTGGACTCTGGCTTGCCTTATGGATGGGCAACACATACAAGCTTCCTAATTTCCTGTTTTCTCTCTCAATTCAGCCCACTCTCCAGAATAGTATCATGGTTTTGTGTCCAAGATTTGTACCACCTCCAAGATCTGTGACATGGCTATGTACTGGATAGCTGAAGGAAATGGCTAGCATCTCAGAAATCTCAGATATCTGTTGACCAGGAAAGTCTCAGTGGAGAAACCCTGCTTTGGTCCTTTTGCTTAACTATTGTTCTGTTGAATGTCAGGAAGTTTTTTGCCTCAAGCCACCACTTTGTGAACCCTGAAGAAAACAGTTTTCAAATGGAAATGAATGGGCATCACCTGTGGCTCTTTGCTTAATTGCTTAGGATTGGGATATGTCTGAATCAGCCTGTTGGCCCTGTGTGAGGCTGTGGCTTAGATTCTCATCACCTGATGGATCTAAAGATAGATCCCATGCGTGCATCCAAAACCAAAATGGCAAAAAGATCAGATATTGTTGATGAACTCTCTTGCCTTCCTCTGGTAGGTTCCAGATATCCATCAAGTGAGAATAGGGATTCTTTGGGTCAAATGAGTTCTTCAAAGCCCTGCAGAGGCTAGGCCATAGGTGCTTGATTATCATGACTCCAATTCACTTAAAGAATCTAAACCCCAAAGCTAGAAGGCCTCAAGTTGGAGAAGCCAAGCAATATTAAAGGTAGGCCTATTTGATTACTCCTGGTTCACAGGAAGAGAGTCCAGGCCACCCTTACTTTAGGCAAATGCGGTGCAAGGAGCTTATTTTGGACACTGTCGTGGGCTGCATCCCTTATGGAAACCTCCAGCCAGAGGATATAATGAGTGTCTATATGGAAGAAGATGAGGGCCATGTGAGAGTGTTTTGGTTTTAATTGTGGACATTTGTCTGGCGGTTGGAAGAGATCACTGGGTCCACCTAGGCTTGCACTCTGGTGTGATTCCCCTTAGAGACTGAGTTCTTTTACTGATCTCAGAGAATTATTGCCAGGAATTGTGTTGGAATTTTAGATGGCCATGCATGAGAGTTGCCCTTGGAAAGTGACATCTAGGCCCTAGTTGACTTTCCACAGAGCACAGGGAATCTCAGCCAGGATAACACATGATATTATTCTTAAAGACTTGGCAGCCATATTTGAGAATCAAAACACACATGGACCATACTTTGTAGACCTCAATGGGCCTGGCTTAATCTGACTTTTGGCCACTTTTGGAAGCCTTGCCTGTAAGAATTCTCCAGAGTTTTCATTTAATGGTTTCTGAGTGAATTGAAATCCACAGTGCCTCCAACTTCATCCTTGAAAATTGGCTATATCAATATCATGAAATTTTTGAAATTCCCATGACCAGGTAGCACTGGAGAACATTTGGATGTCCTCTTGCTGATCATGAGTATACAGGACAGTGCCTTGATTGACTGGGTTTTATGAAAATGGTGTAGAACAGAGATTCCAGTAAGTTGGATCTTGCTGAGTAGTTGTTCTAGAGCAGTGGTTGGCAGGTGTGTGATAAAACATCTGTGGTGGGGGCATGTGGATCTGCCATTGGCTTCCAAATGGATTGTGACTGACATTTTGCAGTCAGTAGAACCTTATATGTAAAGGCATATTGTTATATGGAGAGGTTTCAGGGCAATGTTCAGAATCAGGATGCTATGGTCAATAGGGCAAGTTATGTGGGATAGAAGCCTGGTTGGTGCATTCTCCTGCAGAACTCGACACACCACACTTGACAGAACTCACTTCAGCACTGTGTCCCAGGTGAACCCTTGTATTTAATGAAGCAAATACCAAACTCCCAGTGCAGCAGCAAAAAACACCACGAAAGTGGAGGATGACCAAATGAATTTACAGTCCACACGGGGAGACACCTAGAATCCAGTGGCCACAGTATACCTACAAATAGAAAATTCAGCACTGCTGCCTCATGTTTATTGGAAAATAAGAAACCATGTCATCCAGGTCACATAGATGCAGAACCAGATTTGATGGTCTCACTACATATGAAGCTAATGCTTCTGACAACAGCATATATTTCATTGCCCAACCTCACAGGCAGTTTCTTCAGATGTTAGGCTGGCAGAAATTCATGTTTTTGGAGTGATTACCCTGTCCCTTACTTTTGGAAACTCCTCTACCAACTCCAAATTTGTGAGCTTCTGAGCATTTTCCATTCCACATATGTATTCACAGATTTTCTAAATGTTCTCCTCTAATTGTGTCTTATGTACGGCGAAGGTAATGTCAAGGCATTATTCTGAATGAGAGTGGGAAGATTTTTGTGTAGCACATATTTGCATACACATTGGATACATTTTCCAATTTTCCATTCGAAATACTGAATCCCTGACACTAACACATGCCCTACTAGACTTTGACTTCTTATCCTAATTTGATGGAGAATAATAACCCAAACAGAATACAAATACAAGAGGTTCACAGGAGGCATGGTGTATAATTGGACTTGCCTTTCGTATGATAAATTGTAGGTGTTATAAATCTAGCGAATTTTAATTGAAATAGTTCTCCATGTGTTTTCAAAGTTAACAAATATGTGAATAACTGTCTCCCTTTCTCTGTAGCCTATTCATCACATGTATTTTTATAAGCACATACAGAATTCTACCTGGTATCAGTCGTACATTTGGTGAGGTGGCTGGCTTGGCAGATACAAATTGTGAGAAGAGATCACTCCTACTTAACGCTGTTGGAACTGAAAATTCAACATATGGGTGAGCTTTTTATTTAAACAACATGAATCCATGTACATTTAAATGAATATTTTTGGATCTGTGGATGATATATATTTCATGGTAAATTTCAATTCACATACATAATGCTACTTTTTAATGTCTGTGTGTGTGTGTGTCTGTGTGTATATATATATATATATATATATATATATATATATATATATATATATTCACTCTCCAGATTTTTCAAAATATTTAGTATATTTTTCTTTTTATACCCTCCCTAAATTCATTCATATTCATGTATGTGGATTTATAATCAACTTTTCACAAGATTATTCTCAGAAATATTCCTCCACCTGAAATACATATTTTTTTCCTTCTACTGAAAACTAACTTTGGGGGATCACATGATGGCGGCGAATGGAGTGCATTACCCCCATGTACCACGTCACTGTGCGGGAAAATGACGAGTTAGAACGGCTAAAACCTATCTTGTTAGGAATTTCCAGCAAATTTGGGGTGCTCCAAAACCTAGTGGACATATATCCATCTCACGAGGATCAGCTACGGGGGCTCAAACGCGAGTGATTTTTCCGCACGGAGGGTCATGCTGCTTATTCAGCAAATTGCCCTGCAGCTAGAGTGTGTGGCGCGCACTGGGAAAAGACGAAATAGCATCGCAAATATACAGTGGTGCGGATTCTATGGGCTCCTGCCCGCTATGCAATTACTGTGCTCAGTGCTGAATTCTGGGATTGAGACGGGGATGGATGTGGTCCAATTCCGTTCTCCATACCGGTCAGACCACAGAGGAAGCCAGCGTCCACCATCTTGAAGAGCTGACGTCACCATCCCTGTTTTCGACTGATCGCAGCTCATTCAGCTATAGAACAGGTAATTTCAGGATTCCATTCACCTTTGCTTCGCAGACAAATTACTCAGGCTCAGTGCTAAAGAACCCGCAGAAACTGCGTCTTGGAGCCAGCTCCTATTAGAACATACACTGAGCCCAGAGCGGCCAAATTTGGCCTCCCTGAACTGATCTGGCCCAGGGCTCAAGAACCCGTGGAAACTGCTTCCCGGTCCGGGTCTTGCTGAATAATGTGGAGGTAAATATCAACCGAGCCTTCATAGGCAGTGGCAACAGGATTGAGACGAGGCTTGTGAGGGCAAGTCAGGACTCACCCATTGCTTTGGTCACCCAGCAAAGGGAACGAAATGCTGCCTTTTGCATGGGATACCAACATGGCAGAGATCTGATGTCATCAGAAAGCAGCGGAGGAGATAACTTCATTAATACCAGCGGTGACAGAAACAGTTGGTCTCCTGGTAAAGAAAGTGAGTCAGAAACACTCGAGTCTCTCTCACTTTGTCATCAAGCCAGAGGGGCAGAGCAGAGCCGCTGCCCATGCCTGGAACAGGCCCAGCGACACACCTGCATGATACTCACTTCACTCCAATTGGAATAGAGGCAGAGGAGAGCCACCACAGGTGCCCAGAACAGGCCTAGCGACCAGCAGGCATGGTAGTCACGTCACCTCAATTGGAGTAATTGCAGAGCAGAGCCTTCTCCAGCACCTAGTACAATCCAAGTGGCCCACCGGCATGGTAGTCACATAACCCCAATAGGAGTAGGCGCAGAGCAGAGTCTTTGCCCATGGTGCCCGGAACAGGCCCAGCAACCTGCCGGCTTCGTAGTCACGACACCCCAATTGGAGTAGCGGCAGAGCAGAGGTACCACCCGCGCCCTCAAGGTAGACAAATCTGCACCCGACCAGCAGAAGAGGCCCAGCGGCCTGCCAGCGCGGCAGACACTTCACCCCATTTGAAGTAGGGGCAGAGCAGATCCATCGCCCATGCCCGTAAGGTAGGCAGACCTGCGACCGACGGCAGAACAGGCCCACCCACCCGCCGGCATGGTAGTCACGTCACCCCAATTGGAGTAGGGGCAGAGCAGAGCCGCCGCCCGCGCCTCTAAGGTAGGCAGACCTGAGACCGACTGGCAGAACACCCCAGGGGTCCATGGGTGTGGTACACACGTCACACCAATTAGAGGAGGGGCTTAGCAGAGCCGCTTCCCGCGCCTGCAGGGTAGGCAGACCTGCGACGGATCAGGAGAACAGGCCCAGCGGCCCATCAGCATGGTAGATAGATCACCCCAATTGGAAGAGCACAACAGCCACACCCCGCACCTGCAAGGAAGACTTTTCAAATATACAAGAGCAATATAAATATATAGGGGGAAAATTTCAAAATCACAACAGTTTCACCAAGCAGAAAGAAACGCGAGCCGTATGAAAAGACAAAGAAAAAAGGACCACAAGCAATGCAGGTCAACACAACTTTAGAAGAGGTAATAGCTGCAGCAGATGGAATGTCAGATAAAAAACTCAGGATATACATGCTTCAGATAATCTGGAGTCTCAAGGAAGACATTAGACAGCAAAATCAGACAATGAAAGATCACTTCGACAATGAATTACACAAACAAATCCAAGAAGCAAAAGATCAATTATACAGGGAGATAGAAGTTGTAAAAAATGACAAACAGAAATCCTAGAAATGCAGGAAGCAATAAAACAACTTAAAAACTCAATTGAGAACACTACCATCAGAGTAGAACACTTAGAAGATAGAACATCAGACAATGAAGACAAAGTATTTCAACTTGAAAAGAACATAGACAGCTCAGCAAGACTGTTAAGAAACCATGAACAGAACATCCGTGAAATATGGGATAACATAAAGAGACCAAACTTAAGAGTCATTGGGATACAGGAAGGTATAGAGGTCCAAACCAAAAGAATGAGCAATGTATTTAATGAAATAATACGAGAAAACTTCCCAGACTTGAAGAATGAGACAGACTCCCAAGTCCTAGAAGCCAACAGGACGCCGAATGTGCAAAATCATAAGAGATCCACACCTAGACGCATTATAATGAAGATACCCAACGTACAGAATAAATAGATAATTTTAAAAGCTACAATTGAAAGGAAGCAGATTACATTTAAGGGTAAAGCAATCAGGATAACAGCTGATATTTCAACACAGACTCTGAAAGCTAGAAGATCCTTGAAATATATGTTTTTGTCAGGAGCTTTAGCTTCATTTCTAGTGAAAGCATCAAAGCTGTGTCTGCATCTATGTAACCTGGAGAACATGGTTTCTTATTTTCCAAAAGACATGAGGCGGCAGTGCTGAATTCACTCTTTGTAGGTAAACTGTGGCCACTGAAGGCTAAGTGTCTCCCCGTGTGGACTGTGAAGCCATTTGTTCATCCTCCACTTTTCATGGTGTTTCTTGCCACTGCACTGGGAGTTTGGTATTTGTTTCACTAAATAAAATGAGTTCAACTGAGACCCAGTGCTGGAGGGAGTTCTGTCATGTATGGTGGGTCAGGGTCTGCAGGAGAATTCACCAACCAGGATTCTATCCCACATAGATTGCCCCCTTGATCATAGCAACCTGATTCTGAACATTGCCCTGAAAATCTTCATATAAAAAGATGCCTTTACATGGAGAGGTTTCAGACATATAAGGTTCTGCTGGATGCATCATGTCAGTCTCAAGCCCTTTGGAAGTAATGGCAGATCCACATGGCCCCACAAGAGATGTTTTATCACACACCTGCACACCACCTGCACACACACCACTATTCAGTAGGCTACAAGTTACTGGCATTTATGTTCTACACCATTTTCATGAAACCCAGACAATCAAGGCACTATCTGGTACACTCATGATGAGCAAAAGGACATCAAATGTTCTCCAGTGCCACCTGGTCATTGGAATGGCAAAAAATTCATGGTATTTATGTAGCCACTTTTCAAGGATGAAGTTGGAAGCACTGTGGGTTTCAATTCATTCAGGAACCATTAAATGGTGAGGAAGCTCATTTCAATAAAAGATCTGGAGAACTCTCACAGGCAATTTTTCCCAAGGAGTGAGCTAGATCTCAGTTTAGAAGGGCGAATCTCATTAGTGGCCTATTCCACTGCCACACAAATGACCGCAATTGAAACCAAAACACTCCCACATGACCCTCATCTTCTGCCATAGAGACACTCATCATAACCTCTTGCTGCAGGTTTTCATGAGGGATGCAGCCCAAGACAGTGTCCAAAATAAGCTCACTTACCCCTCAATTGCCTAAAGTCAGGGTGGCCTGGACACCCTTCCTGTGAACCAGGAGTGATCAAATAGGCCTGCCCTTAATACTGCTCTGCTTCTCCATTTTGACTGTACTGATTGTTGAGTATAAATTCTTTGTGTGAATTGGAGTCATGAGAAAATCCAAGCACCTATGCATTAGCCTCTTCAGGGCTTTGAAAAACTCATTTGACCCAAATTATATCTATTCTCACTTGATAGAGGTCAGGACTTACAGAGGAAGGCAAGAGACTTCATCCACATTGACTGCTCTTATGGCCATTTTGGTTTTGGATTCAGAGATGGGATCTTTCTGTAGATCTGTCAGGTGCCGAGAATCTAAGCCCCGGCCTCACATAGGGCCAAGGGGCTGATTCAGACACATCCCTTTTGAAGCAATTAAGCAAACAGCCACAGGTGATGCCCATTCATTTTCATTTGAAAACTGTTTTCTTCAGGCTTTACAAAGGGGTTGCCTGAGGCAAAGAAATTCCTGACATTCAGGGCAACAGAACAAAAGGTTAGCAAAAGGCAGAAAGCAGGGTTTCTCCACTGAGACTTTACTGGTCACACTGATATCTGAGTTTTCTGAGATGCTCCCATTGCCTTCAGCTATCCAGTACATGGCCATGTAACAAAGCTTGGAGGCGGTACATATCTTGGACACCAAACCATGAGACTATTCCGGAGAGTGGCCAGAATTCAGGAAGAAAACTGGAGCTTAGGAGATAGTAGGTGTTGTCCATTCATAAGGCAAGCTGCAGTCCATTCATCAATTGCGCAGGATGAATGCTGGGTAGCTTTCTACTAGACAGGGCACTTCCATTGATGCATTCTCTTTTCAAATGTCAACAACCACGGACACAGTGGGATACACTTTTAGAAACCCTCGCCATGTCAAACGACTTTCTAGAAACAATCCACTCAAAAACAAACAATCCACCATCCCTACCTATTCTCAGAACATGAGACAAAACCACAAACTCACACCCACACCCACAAAGCACCTCCTTCCCAGAAGTAGGTCTTTGATTATCCGGAGTTTCCTCTGACTGGTGGGCCATACCATGTTCCCCCGAAATGGCCTGTACTTTCTCAGATTTGGTGTCTTTGCCAGAACAACTACCTGCTTTCTCAGGAAACACCTGTCTTCATAGCTTTCCTGGCATTTGGCCATCCTCACATGAGTTGGTACCAATAAAGACTGACTCTGTCCTTGGTAAATCCAATCAAGTGTGCCAACTGGGACTGGCACTGGCTCTGGGGGCCTAGCTTCCTGGTTCCCAAGTTAAGAGAGTTCCACTACAAAGGAAGTGAGGTGAGGTCACTTTTTTCAGGAACTGAATGAGGTCACTGCCTTGGCAACTACTTTGCCCTAACAGTTGCTTCCAAGGGTCCCATGAGATGGATGCTGCCCCAATTCCTGTGACATTTTTACAAGTTAGAATGGTATATCAACCATAGTCACCCAGGAACAGCTCTCCACACAGGCTTGGTTTGGTCCATCTTCTCTACATTAAGAAGAGAGAGGCTGATTCAGACACAACCCTTCATCCTGACCAGGCTGTTTGCCATGGAAGATGACCTTTGCTCTCTCAGGTCCTTCATACCTGCCTACATGTTTTCCAAGTATAATTTCTGCATGGACCATTGAGGTTCTAAGTAGGTGGAAGATCCCCTCCATCCCTGCATTGTAAGACCAACTCTGTTCCAGCTCTTCTGTAATGTTATATTGAGGGAACAGTGTATGGTTATGCTTAATAACCAGTTCGATTTGGGTTAGGAATCATTCTACGGGATGTATAATGGTATTGGGTAACTGCAATACTTACAAGAATATATAGGTGAAATATAAGTATGAAAACAGAAATCCAGGTAAGATTTGAAGTCCAGAAAGTCATTGGGTCCTTGATTGGATTACTTAGCTTGAATTACGTTCTGCACAGGTATCTCAGATAAATTGATATACAATGGCATAGGAACTTGTACCTTGGATGATTGAATGTAGAAGAGAACATCCCCTCAAACAGAGATAGTCAGTAGGATTAGGAAGATAGTCGGTAAGTATCGGAAGAACAATGAGTATAGGATTTGGACCAAAAGTTATTTAGCAATAGGGTTTCGGTTAGAGAGTGAATTTCAATAACAGCACATGTGAAGGGTCTCTAACAATGATGAAGTGGGGAAAATATGTAGGAATGCAGATATCAATAGAGACATTAGGAAATCAGGCAAAGTATAAAGTGAGTGATAGGATTAGATATTTTCAACAGGGTTGAGGTTAAACATATAATCTTAGGAAGAAACAAATATGTAGTCACCAATCGGATTGACATTTGAGAGCATAAGGCACCCTGGACATGGATGTTTTTAGTAATCCATGTTCACTTTCTATTTAGGATTTTGTAGAATCATAAGTGTGACCTTTGAATTTTGTGTCTAGAATATTACTGTGATGAAATGTATATGTAGATCAGGTGACATGAGTATTTCTTCCACCATTTCTGGAAGCAATATTTTGAAGATGTATAAATTTGTATTGGGGCTACAAAAAGGTGCACCCTGTGTCTATGAATACAGAGGAAATGCATGAATAGACCATACTGTGAATAAATAATAAAACTGGTTTCAACTTGAAATAATAGATTGAAATAAATTTGAAAACAAATAAGAAATCTTATATTAATATACAATCATTCATTCCAACCCATTATACATCTAATGGAAATATGAGGATTTTGGTTTATCATGAAAAGTGTGTGACTTTGCTTCAAATTGATTATGAAAATCGAAAATAATTTGTTTGGAAAGAAGTCTCATGAAAAGACCAGTCAAGAAACCTGGAGGAATACATGTGTTCTGAAGCAGGAAGCGATTGAAAGTGAAACAAATGCCTATAAATTTGCGAAATTTTTGATGAAATATATGTCCTATGATGTCCATAAACTTAAGAAAGAGTAATGTACCACTGTGGAATAAAAACGAACGTCAAAATACACAACACGTCCAATAGAATTCTACATGCATTGATGTTAAACTGGTTCAGTTACTGTAGAAATATTAGGATTTGAAGGCACCAATCACTGTAGTTAGTTTTCAGTACTAGGAAACAAATATGTACTTCAGGTGGATGAATATTTCTGAGAATAATCTTGTGAAAATTTTATTATAAATCCACATACATGAACATGAATGAATTTTGGGACTCTAAATAAGACACAAATATTTCATATTTTGAAAAATATGGAGATATATATATATATATATATATATATATATATATATATATATATATATATATATATATACACACACACACACACACACACAAAACACACACACAGACTTTAAAATGTAGTAATATATGCCAATCGAAATCCATCATGAAATATATATCATCCACAAATGCAAAAATATATATTTTACAGAATATGGATTTATGTATAATTTTGTTCAACTAGGAAGCTCACCCATAGGTTGAATATTCAGTTCCAAAGCGTTTAGGAGGAGTGATCTCTTCTCACAATTTGTATTTGCTGAGGAAGCCACCTCACAAAAATGTAGGTGTGATACCAGGTAGCTTTCAGTATGTGCATATAAAAATACATATGTTGAATAGGCTACAGAGAAAGGGAGTCAGTAATACACATATTTTGAACTTTAAAAACACATGGAGAACTATTTATTTAAAAATTGACTAGATTTATAACACATAAACTTTATCATGTAAAAGGCAAGTCCAAATATACATCATGCCTCCTTTGAACTGCTTGTATTTATATTCTGTTTGTGTTATTTTTCTCCATCATATTAGGATTAGTAGCCAGAGTCAAGTAGGGTATGGGATAGTGTCAGGGATTCTTTATTTTGAATGGAAAATTGGAAATTGTATCAAATGTGTGTGCAAATATGTGCAACCCAAAACTTCCCACTCTGATCCAGAACAATGCCTTGACATTACCTTCGCTCCAAGGAAGACACAATTAGAGGAGAAGAGTTAGAAAATTTGTGAATACATGTCTGGAATGGAAAATGCTCAGGAGTTCACAAACTTCGAGATGGTAGAGGAGTTTCCAAAAGCAAGGGACATGGTAAACACAACACCAACATGGAGCTCTTCTGGCCTAAAGACTGTTTGAGAAACTGCATGTGAGATTGGGCACTTGAAATATAAGTTGTTGTCAGAAGTTTTAGCTTTCTTTCTAGTGAGACCATCAAAGATGGGTCTGCATCTATGTGACCTGGACGACATGTTTTCTTATTTTCCAATGAACATGGGGCAGCAGTGCTGAATTCTCTCTTTGTAGGTAAACTGTGGCCACTGGGGGCTTAGGGTCTCCCCGTGTCGCTGTGAAGACATTTGGTCATCCTCCACTTTTCGTGGTGTTTCTTGCTGCTGCACAGTGAGTTTGATATTTGCTTTACAAAATACAAGGAGTTCAACTGGGACACAGTGCTGCAGGGAGTTCTGTCACTTGTGGTGGGTTAGAGTCTGCAGGAGAATGCACCATCCAGGCTTCTATCACTCATTGCTTGCTACATTGCCCCCTTTTCCATTGCAACCCAATTCTGAACATTGCCCTGAAACCTCTCTATATAACAAGGTGCCTTTACATAAATGGGTCTGCTGGCTGCTGCAAGTCAATCACATGCTATTTGGAAGCCAATGGCAGATCCACATGGCCCCACCACAGATGTTTTGTCACACACCTGCCCACAACTGCTCAAGGCGCACTACTCAGAAGGTTCCAACTTACTGGCATCTCTGTTCTATGCCATTTTCATGAAACCCAGTAAATCAAGGCCCAGTCTGGTACACTCATGATGAGCATCAGGAGATCTAACTGTTCTCCAGTGCCACCTGGTCATGGGAATTTTAAAAATTTCATGGTATTTATCTAGCCATTTTTCAAAGAGGAATTTGGAGCCACAGTGGGTTTCAATTCATTCATGAACCATTAAATGTTGTGGAAGCTCATTTCAATGAAAGATCTGGAGAACTCTCACAGGCAATGCTTCCCAAAGAGTGGCCTAAAGGTCACATGAGGCCAGGCCCATTGAGGTCTACAATGTTAGGTCCATGGGTGTTTTGACTCTCAAATATGCCTGCCAAGTCTTTCAGAATAAAATCTGGGTATATCCTGGCTGACATTCTCAGTGCTTTGTGGAAAGCCACCCTGGGCTTAGATCTCAGTTTCAAAGGGCAAGTCTAATGCGTGGCCTCCTAAAATCCCAACACAATTCATGTGAATACTTCTCTGAGGTCAGTTCCAGAACTCAGTCTCTAAGGTGAATCAAACCCGAGTTAAAGCCCAGGTGGACCCAGTCTTATCTTCCAACAGCCAAATAAATGACCACAATTAAATCCAAAACACTCCCACATTGCCCTCATCTTCTTCCATATAGACACTCATCATTACCTCTGGCTGGAGGTTTCCATGAGGGGTAAAGCACAAGACAGAGTCTGAAATAATCTAACTTGCCCTCATTTGCCTAAAGTCAGTGTGACCTGGACACCCTTCCTGTAAACAAGGAGTGATTTAATAGGCCTGCCACTAATACTGCTCTGCTTCTCCAATTTGAGGCCTACTGACTGTCATGTATAGATTCTTTATGTGATTTGGATTCATTAGAAAACCCAAGCACATATGGGCTAGCCTCTGCAGGGCTTTGAAGAACTCGATTAATTCAAAGGATCCCCAAATTCACTTGTTGGAGGTCAGGAACCTAACAGAGAAAGGCAATAAACTTCATCTACAATGACTGATTTTTTAGACATTTTGGTTTTGGATGAACACATGGGATCTTTCTTAAGATCCATTAGGCGCTGAATATCTAAGACACAGCCTCACACACGGCCAAGAGGCTGATTCACACACATATCTCTCAAAGCATTTTAGCAAACAGCCACAGGTGATGCCCATTCATTTCCATTTGAAAACTGTTTTCTTCAGGATTCACAAAGGGGTGGCCTGAGGCAAAGACCTTCCTGACATTCAGGGCAACAGAGGAATAGGGAAGCAAAAGGCCCAAAGCCGGTTTTCTCCACTGAGACTTTCCTTGTCACACTGATATCTGAGTTTTCTGAGATGCTCCCTTTCCTTTCAGCTATAGAATACATTGGCCATGTCACAGAGGTTGGAGGTGGTACATAACTTGGACAAAAAACCATGAGCCTACTCTGGAGAGTGGCCAGATTCAGAAAGAAAACAGGAACTTAGGAAGATAGTACGTGTTGCCCATTGATAAGGCAAGTCACAGTCCATTCATAAATTAGGCAGGATAAATGCTGGAATTCTTTCTACTAGACAGGACACATCCATAGATGAATTCTCTTTTCTAATGAATACAACCACGGACACAGAGAGTTACACAGATATAGAAACACTCACATTGTCAAAGGAATTACTAGACACAGTCCACTCCAAACCCAACAAACTGCCTTTCCTACTTATTCTCAGAACATGAGAAAAAACCACAAACTCACTCCCACACCCACAAAGACACCTCCTTCCCCCAAGTAATTCTGTGACTATCCTGAGTGTCGTCTGACTGGTAGGCCATACTATGTACCCCCAAATGGCCTGTCCTGTCTCAGATATGGTCTCCTTGGCCAAATCTGTGACGTTGTCAGGAGCCAGAAATGGGAAAGTACCTTTTTCTCAGGAAAGGCCCCTCTACAAAGCTCTCCTGGCATTTGGCCATCCTCACATCAGTAGGTTCCAGGAAACACTGATTCTGTCCTTGGTAAATCCAAACAAGTGACCTCAATGGGACTGGGACTGGGACTGGCTCTGGTTGCCTGGCATCTGCACACAAGTTCAGAGAGTTCCATCACCAAGGAAGAGAGGTGAGATCACTTAATTCAGGTAGTGAATGAGGACACTGCCTTGGCAATCACTTTGTCCTAACAGTTGCTTCCAAGGGTCCCATGAGATAGAGGCTGCCCCTACTTCCTGTGACACTTTCACAAGTTAGAATGGTGAATCAACCATAGGCACCCAGGAACAGCTCTCCACACAGGCCTGGTTTGGTCCATTTTCTCTACATTGAGAACAGAGAGGCTCATTAAGATACAACCCTTCATCCTGACCAGGTTGTTTGCAATGGAAGATGAGTTTTGCTCTTTAAGGTCCTTCATAGCTGCCTATATCTTCTCCAGGGATCACATCTGCATGGACCTTGGAGTTTTTCAGCATATGGAATATCCCCTACATTCCTGTATTGTAAGACCAACACTGTCCCTGGTCTTTTGTTAAGTGAGATTGTGGGAACAGTGTATGTTTAGGGTTTAATAACATGTTTGATTTGGGTTAGGAATCATTCTGCTGGATGAATAATGGTATTGGGAACCTGTGATATTTATTAAAACATAGACATAAAATATAAGTATGAAAACAGAAATCTAGGTAAGATTTGAAGCTCAGAAGGGCATTGAGCTGTTGATTGTGATACTTAGCTTTGAATTATGTTCCGCATATATGTCTCAGATAAATCGATAATCAATGGCATAGGACCTTGTACCTTGGATGATTGAATGGAAAAGAGAACTTCCACTCAAACAGGGAAACTCAGTAAGATTAGGAAGATAGTCAGTAGCTTTCAGAAGAAGAGTGAGTACAGGATTTGAACCAAAAATTCTTTATCAATAGGGTTTCGCTTAGAGAGTGAAAGTAAATATCATCACATGTGAAGAGTCACTCACATGGTGAACTGGGGAAAATATTTAGGAAAACAGACATCAATAGAGACATTAGGAAATCAGGCAAAGTATAGAGTGAGTGATAGGATTAGACATTATTAACTGCATTTAGGTTGAATATATAATTTTAGGAAGAAACAAATACGTAGTCACCAATAGGATTGATATTTGTGACTATTAGGCAAACTGGACCTGGATGTTTTTAGGAATCCATGTTCAGTTTCCATTTAGGCTTTGGTACAATCATAAGTGTGACTTTTGCTTTTTGTGTCCAGAATATTACTGTGATACAATGTATATGTAGATAAGGTGACCTGAGTATTTCTTCCACCATTTCTGGGAGCAATATTTTGAAAATGTATAAATTAGTATTCGGGGAACAAACAGGTGCACTCTTTGTCTTTGAATATGGAGAATATGCATGTATAGACCATACTGTGAATAAATAATATAACTGGTTCCAACTTCAAATAATGGATTGAATTGAAATGTGAAAATATACAGGAAATCTTATATTGATATACAACCATTCATTCCAACCCGTTTTACATCTAATGGTAATATGAGGATTATGGTTTATCATGAAGAGTGTGTGAGTTTTGCTTAAAATTGATTATGGAAATTGAAAATATTTTTGTGGAAAAAAGTCTCATAAAAAGACCAGTCAAGAAACCTGGAGAAATACATGTGTTCTGAAGCAGGAAGTGACTGAAAGTGAAACAAATGCTTATAAATTTGTGAAATTGTAGATGAAATACATATCCTCTGATGTGCATTCACTGAAGGAATAGTAATGTACCAGTGTTGAGTAAAAATGAACGTCAAAATAAACATCATGTCCCATAGGAATCTTCTTGCATTGATGTTAAACTGAGTCAGTTAATGTAGAAATATTAGGATTTGAATGCACCATTCACTGAATTTAGTTTTCAGTCCTAAGAAACAAATATGTATTTCAGGTGGATGAATATTTCTGAGAATAATCTTGTGAAAATTTGATTATAATTCCACATACATGAACATGAATGAATTTGAAAATTTGATTATAATTCCACATACATGAACATGAATGAATTTTGGGACTGTACATAAGACACATCTATTTCATATTTTGAAATATATGGAGAGTGTGCATATATATATATATATATATATATATATATATATATATATATATATACAAGAGTGTGTATACACACACACACACACACACACACACAAAACAGACATTAAAAAGTAGCAATATATATGCCAATTGAAATTCTTCATGAAATATATATCATCCACAGATCCAAAAATCTTCATTTTACTGAGCGTGGATTTATGTGTAATATTGTTTAACTAGGATGCTCACCCATAGCTTAAATTTTCAGTTACAACATCGTTTAGAAGGAGTGATCTCTTCTCATAATTTGTATCTGCCAAGTCAGCAACCTCACAAAAATGTACGTGTGATACCAGGTAGGATTCTATATGTGCATATAAAAATACATGTGCTGAATATGCTACAGAGAAAGGGAGACAGGAATTCACATATTTGTCAACTTTAAAAACACATCGAGAGAGGGAGGGGCAGATCTGCCAATCGCTCCTTCAAGGTAGGCGGACCTGCGACCCACCGGCTGAACAGGACCAGTGGCCCGCCACCGTGGAAAACACATCGCCCTGGTTGGGGGAGGGGCAATGCCGCCGGGCCTGCAAGGTAGGCAGACCTGTGACCCACAGCAGGACAGGCCCAGCAATCTGCGGAGGGGCAGAGACGCCCTCTGCGCCTGCAAGGTAGGTGGACCTGCAACCACCGACAGACCAGGCCTATGGCCCGCCAGCATGGTAGACACATCGTCCCAGTTGGGGGAGGGGCGGAGCAGCCACAGGCGCCTGCAAGGTAGACAGACCTGCAAGGGACAGACAAAACAGACCCAGTGGCCCGCGGATGGTCAAAGCTGCCGCCCACGCCTGCAAAGTAGCCCGACTTGCGACCCACTGGCAGAACAGGCCCAGTGCCTGCAGAGGGGCAGAGTTGCTGCTCGCACCTTCAAGGTAGGCGGACCAGCTACCGACTTACAGAACAGGCCCAGCAGCCTGCTGGTGTGGTAGGCACATTGTCCCAATTGTAGGAGGGACAGAGCCACCACCCGTGCCTGCGAGGGAGACTTTGAAACTATACAAGAGCAATATAAATATATAGGGGAAAAATTCAATAACACAACAGTTTCACCAAGCAGAAAGGAATATGAACAGTATGAAAAGACAAGGAAAGAAAGGACCATAAGCAATGCAGGTAAAGTCAACATTAGAAGAGGTAATATCTGCAGAAGATGGAATGTCAGATAAAGAACTCAGGATATACATGCTTCAGATGATCTGGAGTCTCAAGGAAGACATTAGAGAGCAAAATCAGACAATGAAAGATCACCTTGATAATGAATTACATAAAAAAAATCCAAGAAGCATAAGATCAACTATACAGGGAGATAAAGATTATAAAATCAAACAAACAGAAATCCTAGGAATGCAGGAATCAATAAACCAACTTAAAAACTCAATTGAGAATACTACCAGCAGAGTAGAACACTTAGAAGATAGAACATCAGACAATGAAGACAAATTATTTCAACTTGAAAAGAACACAGACAGCTCAGCAAGACTTTTAAGAAACCATGAGCAGAACATCCAAGAAATATGGGATAACATAAAAAGACCAAACTTAAGAGTCATTGGGATACAGGAAGGTATAGAGGTCCAAACAAAAGGAATGAGCAATATATTCAATGAAATAAAGGAGAAAAATTCCCAGACTTGTAGAATGAGACAGAATCGCAAATCCTAGAAGCTTACAGGATGCCAAATGTGCAAAATCATAAGAGATCCACACCTAGACATATTATAATGAAGATGCCCAACATACAGAAAAAGGAGAGAATTTTAAAAGCTACAAGATAAAGGAAGCAGATTACATTTAGTGGTAAACCAATCAGGATAACAGCTGATCTTTCAACACAGATTCTGAAAGCTAGAAGATCCTGCAATAATATTTTTCAAACACTGAAAGAAAATGGGTTCCATCCAAGAATTGTGTATCCAGCGAAATTAAGCTTCAGGATAGAAGATGAAATTAAAACTTTCCACGATAAACAAAAGTTAAAAGAATTTGCAGCTAGAAAACGATTTCTTAAAAACATCCTTGACAAAACATCACAGGAAGGGGAAATGGAAAATAACAATGAAAACCAACAGTGGGAGGTAGAGGAGTAAAGGGGGGAAAATAATCAAGGAGGAAAACAAACCATGTTTAGTAACATAAATATACAAATATGGCTGGAAGAACAACCCATATCTCAATAATAACCCTAAATGTTAATGGCTTAAACTCACCAATTGAGAGACACAGGCTAGTAGAATGAATCATAAAACAAGACCCAACAATATGCTGCCTACTGGAGACACATTTGTTAGGAAAAGATATACATAGACTGAAGGTGAAAAGTTGGGAAAAATCATATCACTCATATGGACTTCGGAAACAAGCAGAAGTGTCCATACTCATATCAAATAAAATAGATTTCAAGCCAAAGTTAATCAAAAGGGATAAAGAGGGACACTACATACTGCTCAAGGAAACCATACACCAACAGGACAAAACAATCATAAATATATATGCCCCAAACATTGGTGCAGCTATGTTCATCAAACAAATTCTTCTCAAGTTCAAGATTCTAATAAACCAATATACAATACTCATGGGAGACTCAAACACACCTCTCTCACTACTGGACTGATCTTCCAAACAAAAGTTGAATAATGAAACTATAGAACTCAATAACACAATTAATAACCCAGACTTATGATATATATATATAGAATATACCACCCAACATCAAGCAGTTACACTTTTTTCTCAGCAGCACATGGATACTTCTCAAAAAATAAATCATATATTATGTCACAGAGCTACTCTTAGACAATATAAAGGAGTAGATATAATACCAGGCATCTTATCTGATCATAAGGAAATGAAACTGAAAATCAACAATGAAAGAAAGAAGGAAAAATCATGTATCACATGGAGAATGAAAAATAGGTTACTGAATGATCAATGGGTTATAGAAGACATCAAGGAGGAAATTAAAAAATTCTTAGAGATAAATGAAAACACAGACATTACATATCAGAATCTATGGGACACATTGAAAGCAGTTCTAAGAACAAAATTCATTGCTTGGATTTCATTCCTTAAAAAAAGGAAAAAAAAAAGACAAATAAATGATCTCATACTTCATCTCAGAATCCAAGAAAAAGAAGAGCAAAACAACAGCAAAAGAAGTAGAAGCCAAGAAATAATTAAAATCAGAGCTGAAATTAATGAAATCGAAACAAAGAAACAATTGAAAAAATTGACAAAACTAAAAGATGGTTCTTTGAAAAAATAAATAAAATCGACCGACCCTTAGCCAAGCTAACAAAGAAAAGAATAGGGAGAATTCAGTATCACAACAGATAGTTCAGAAATACAGAAGATAATCCGAAATTATTTTGAATTCTTATTCTTCAATAAAATAGAAGATAGTGAAGGCATCGATAAATTTCTCAAGTCATATAATCTGCCCAGATTGAGTCAGGAGGATATAGGCAACCTAAACAGACCCATAACAATTGAGGAAATAGAATAAACCATCAAAAGACTACCAACTAAGAAAAGCCCAGGACCGGATGGGTATACAGCAGAGTTTTACAAAACCTTTAAAGAGGAACTAATACCATTACTTTTCAAGCTATTTCAGGAAAAATGCAAAAATCCTCAATGAAATTGTGGCGAATCGGATACAAAAACATATTAAAAAAATTGTGCACCATGATCAAGTAGAATTCATCCCTGGGATGCAAGGCTGGTTCAATGTACAGAAATCAATAAATGTTATTCATCACATCAATAGACTTAAAAATAAGAACCATTTGATCATCTCGATAGATGCAGAAAAAGCATTCGACAATGTACAGCATCCCTTTATGTTCAAAACTCTGGAAAAACTAGGGATAACAGGAACATACCTCAATAATGTAAAAGCAATCTATGCTAAGCCTCAGGCTAGCATCATTCTGAATGGAGAAAAATTGAAGGCATTCCCTCTAAAATCTGGAAGAAGATAGGGATGCCCTCTCTCACTACTTCTGTTCAACATAGTTCTCGAAACACTGGCCAGAGCAATTAGAGAGATTAAAGAAATCAAAGGCATAAAAATAGGAAAAGAAGAACGTAAATTATCACTATTTGAAGATGACATGATTCTATACTTAGCAGACCCAAAAAGGTATACAAAGAAACTATTAGAGCTAATAAATGAATTCACCAAAGTGGCAGGATATAAAATCAATACGCATAAATCAAAGGCATTCCTGTATATCAGCAACAAATCCTCTGAAATAGAAATGAGGACAACCACTCCATTCAAAATATCCACACACACACACACAAAAAAAAATACTTGGGAATCAACCTAACAAAAGAGGTGAAAGACTTATAAAATGAAAACTACAGAACCCTAAAGAGAGAAATAGAAGAAGATCTTAGAAGATGGAAAAATATACTATGTTCATGGATAGGCAGAACTAACATCATCAAAATGGCAATATAACCAAAATTCTCTATATGTTAAATGCAATGCCAATCGGGTCTAAAAGCATGCAATGGAGGAAGGATAGCATCTTCAACAAATGGTTCTGGGAAAACTGGAAATTCATATGCAACAAAATGAAACTGAATCCATTTCTCTCGTCATGCACAAAAGTTAACTCAAAATGGATTAAGGAGCTTGATAGCAAATCAGAGACACTGCATCTGATACAAGAAAAAGTTGGCTATGATCTACATACTGTGGGGTTGGGCTCCTAATTCCTCAATAGGACACCCATAGCACACGAGTTAATAACTAGAACTAACAAATGGGACTTACTCAAACTAAAAAGTTTTTTCTCATCAAAAGAAAAAATAAGAGAGGTAAATAAGTAGTCTACATCCTGGGAACAAATCTTTACTCCTCACACTTCAGATAGAGCCCTAATATCCAGAGTATACAAAGAACTCAAAAAATTAAACAATTTGAAAACGAATAACCCAATCAACAAATGGTCCAAGGACCTGAACAGACACTTCTCAGATGAGGACATACAATCAATCAATAAGTACATGAAAAAATGCTCACCATCTCTTGCAGTCAGAAAAATGGAAAACAAACCCACCCTAAGATACCATCTCACTCCAGTATGATTGGCAGCCATTATGAAGTCAAACAACAAGTGCTGCCGACGATGTGGGGAAAAGGGTACACCTGTACATTGCTGGTGGGACTGCAAATTGGTGCAGCCAATTTGAAAGAAGTATGGAGATTTCTTGGAAGCTAGGAATGGAACCACCATTTGACCCAGCTATTCCCCTTCTCAGTGTATTCCGTAAGACCTAAAAAGTGCATGCTGCATTGACACTGCTACATTGATGTTCATAGCAGCACAATTCAAAATAGCAAGAGTGTGGAACCAACTTAGATGCCCTTCAATAGACGAAGGAAAAAAAATGTGGCATTTATACACAATGGAATAATACTCTGCATTAAAAAATGTCAAAATCATAGAATTTGCCGGGAAATAGATGGCATTAGAACAGATTATGCTAAGTGAAGCTAGCCAATCCCTAAAAAAAAAAAAACAAATGCCAATAGTTTTATTTGATATAAAGAGAGTAACTAAGAACAGAGTTGGGAGGAAGAGCATGAGAAGAAAATTAACATTAAACGGGGGTGAGAGGTGGAAGAGAAAAGGAAAGAGAAGGAAAATTGCATGGAAATGGAAGGAGACCCTCATGGTTATACAAAATTACATACAAGAGGAAGTTAGGGGAAAGGGGGGAAAAAACCAAGGGGGAGAAATGAATTACAGTAGATGGAGTAGAGAGAGAAGATGGGAGGGGAGGGGATGGGGGATAGTAGAGGATAGGAAAGACAGCCGACTACAACAGACACTACTATTGCAATACGTAAAACAGTGGATGTGTAACAGATGTGATGCTGAAACCTGTATACGGGGTAAAAATGGAAGTTCATAACCCACTTGAATCAAAGTGTGAAATATGATATGTCAAGCAATAGGTAAAGTTTTGAACAACCAACAATAAAAATTAAAGGAAAAAAACACATAGAGAACTATTTCAATGAAAAATGGACTAGATATATAACACCTACCCTTTATCATGCAAAAGGCAAGTCCAACTATACACCATGCTTCCTCTGAACGGCTTGTATTTCTATTCTGTTTGTGTTATTATTCTCCATCATAGTAGGATTAGTAGTCAGAGTCTAGTAGGGTATGGGTTAGTGTCAGGGATTCAGTATTTTGAATGGAAAAAAGGAAAATGAATCCAATGTGCATGCAAATATGGGCTACACAATAAATTTCCCACTCTCATCCAGAACAATGACTTCACATTACCTTCGCCCCAAATAAGACGCAATTAGAGGAGAAGAGTTGGAAAATCTGTGAATATATATCTGGAATGGAAAATTCAAAGGAGTTCACAACCTTGGATGTGGTAGAGGAGTTTCCAAATGTAAGGGACAAGGTAAACACTCCACATACTTGTAGCTCTTCTGGCCTAAAGTCTTCTTGAGAAACTGCCTCTGATGTTGGGAACTCAAAATATATGTTGTTGTCAGGAGCTTTAGCTTTCTTTCTAGTGAGACCATCAGAGCTGGGTCTACATCTATGTGACCTGGAGGACGTGGTTTCTTATTTTCCAATGAACACTAGGCTACAGTACTGAATTCTCTCTTTGTAAGTAAACTGTGACCACTGGGGTCTAAGAGTCTCCCCGTGTGGACTGTGAAGGCATTTGGTCATTCTCCACTTTTCGTGGTGTTTCTTGCTGCTACACTGGGAGATTGGTATTTTCTACACGAAATACAAGGAGTTGAACTGGGACACAGTGCTGAAGGGAGTTCTGTCATGTGTAGTGGGTCATGGACTGCAGGAGAATGCACCAACCAGGCTTCTAGCCCACATAGATTGTCCCCTTGTCCATAGCAACTTGATTATGAACATTGCCCTAAAAATTCTCCATATACCAATATGCCTTTACATATAAGGGTTTCCTGGCTGCACCACGTCAGTCACATGCCATTTGGAAGCAATGGCAGATCCACATGGCCCCATCACGGATGTTTTATCACAAACCTGCACACCAAAGCTTGCGCCTACAATTGAGGAGTATCCAACTTACTGGCATCTCTGTTCTACACCATTTTAATGAAACTCAGTCAATAAAGGCACTCATGATCAGCAATAGGGCATACAAAGGTTCTCCAGTGCCACCTGGTCATAGGAATTTCAAAAATTTTATGGTATTTATCCAGCCATTTTTTAAGGTGGAAGTTGGAGGCACTGTGGGTTTCAATTCATTTAGGAACCATTAAATTGTGAGGAAGCTCATTTCAATGAAATCTCTGGAGGACACTCAAAGGCAAGTCTTCCCAAAGAGTCGCCAAAAGGTCACATGAAGCCAGGCCCATTGAGGTCTACAGTGTGAGGTCTATGTGTGTTTTCACTATGGCTGCCAAGTCTTTCAGAAAAAAATCTTGTGATATCCTGGGTGACATTCCCAGTGTTCTGTGGAAAGCCAGCCTGGGCCTAGGTCTCAGTTTCCAAGAGCGAGTCTCATGTGTGGCCTCCTAAAATCTCAAAACAATTCATGCCAATACTTCTCTGAGTTCAGTTCCATAACTCAGTCTCTAAGGGGAATCACACCAGATTTCAAGTCCTGGTTGACCTACTCATCTCTTCCAACCCCAACACAAATGACCAAAATTAAACCAAAACATTCCCACATGACCCTCATCTTATTGCATATAGACACTCATCTTAACCTCTGGCTGGAAGTTTCCATGAAGGACACAGCCCAAGACAGTGTCCAAAATAGGCTTCCTTGCCCCTTATTTTCCTAATGTCAGGGTGGCCTGAACACCCTTCCTGTAACCCAGGAGTGATCAAATAGGCCTGCTGTAATACTGCTCTGCTTCTCCAATTTGAGGCCTACTGACAGTGGGGTTTAGAATCTTTATGTGAATTGGAGTCATAAGAAAACACAAACACCACTGGGCTAGCATGTGCAGGGCTTTGAAGAAATCATTTGACCCAAATGATCCCTATTCTCACTTGCTGGAGTTCAGGAACCTTACAGTGGAAGGCAAGAGACTTTATCCTCAATGACTCCTCTTTTGGGCATTTTGGTTTTGGATTCACACATGGGATCTTTCTTTATATCAATCAGGTGCTAAGAATCTAAGCCACAGCCTCACACAGGGCCAAGAGGCTGATTCAGACACACCCCTTTCTAAAGCAATTAGGCAAAGAGCCACAGGTGAGGCCCATTCATTTCCATTTGAAAAGTGTTTTGTTCTGGCTTCACGGTGTGGCCTGAGGCAAAGAAATTCCTGACATACAGGGGAATAGAACAAAAGGTAAGCAAAAGGCCCAAAGCACGGTTTTTCCACTGAGACTTTACTGGTCACACTGATATCTGAGTTTTCTTAGTTGCTCGCCATTCCCTTCAGCTATCCAGTACATGGCCATGTCACAGAGCTTGAAGGTGGTACTTCTCTTGGACACAAAACCATGAGCCTATTCTGGAGAGTGGCCAGAATTTAAAAATAAAACCAGAACTTAGGAAAATAGCAGGTGTTGCCCATCGATAAGGGAAGCCGCAGTGCATTCATATATTCGGCTGGATGAATGCTGGGAAGCTTTCTACCAGACAGGACACATCCATTCATGCATTCTCTTTTCTAATGTCTACAACCAAGGACACAATGGGATACACAGACATAGAAACACTTGCTTTATCAAATCACTTATTAGAAACAGTTCACTCCAAACCAAACAAACCGCCATTCCTACCTATTCTGAGAACATGAGACAAAAGCACAAACACACACCCACACCCACAAAGCACCTTCTTCCCCCAAGTAGGTCTCTGACTATCCGGAGTGTCCTCTGACTATTGGGCCAAACTATGTTCCCCCGAAATTGCCTGTCCTGTTTCAGATCTGGTTTCCTTGGCCAACTCTGTAAAGTTGTCAGGAGGCAGCGGTGATCCACTACCTGCTTTCTCAGGAAAGGCCACTCTTCAGAGCTTTCCTGGCTTTTGGCAATCCTCATATCAGTAGGTACCAACAAAGACTGATTCTGTCCTTGGTAAATCCAAAGAAGTGAGACCACTGCTACTGGGACTGGAATGGGATTTGGGTGCCTGGATTCTTTGATCCCAAATTCAGAGAGTTCTATCACCAAGGATGTGAGGTGAGGTCTGAGGTCACTTCCTTTAGGAACTGAATGAGCTCACACCATTTGCAACCACTTTGTCCTAACAGTTGCTTCCAAGGGTCCCCTGAAATGAAGGCTGCCCCTGCTTCCTGTTACAGTTTCACGAGTTTGAATGGTATATTAACCATAGGCAACCGGGAACAGCTCTCCACACAGCCTGGTTTGGTTCTTCTTCTCTACATTAAGAAGAAAGAGGCTGATTCAGACATATCCCTTCATCCTGACCAGGTTGTTTGCAAGAGAAGATGACTTTTGCTCACTCAGTTCCTTCATAGCTGCCTACAACTTCTCCAGGGATCATTTTTACATGTACCTTTGAGTTTCTTAGCAATAGGAAGTTCCCCTACATTCCTATATTGTAAGACCTACTCTGTCCCTGCTCTTCTGTAAAGTTATATTGAGGGAACAGTGTATGGTTAGGGTTAATAACAGGTTCAATTTGCATTAGGAATCATTCTGCTGGATGAATAATGGTATTGGAAACCTGCGATATTTACAACAATATATAGGTGAAACATAAGTATGAAAACAGAAATCTATTTAAGATTTGAAGCCCAGAAGAGCATTGGGACCTTGATTGTGATACTGAGCTTTGATTTATTTTCTGCACAGATGTCTCAGATACATCAATATACAATGGCAAAGTTCCATGTATTTTGGATGATTGATTGTCAAAGAGAACTTCCAGTCAAAAAGGGATAATCAGTAGGATTAGGAAGATAATCGGTAGGTTTAGAAAGGAGAGTGAGCATAGGATTTGGACCAAAAGTTCTTTAGCTATAGGGTTTCGGGTATAGAGTGAATGTAAATGTCACCACATGTGAAGAGTCAGTCACAATGATGAACTGGGGAAAATATGTAGGAAAGCAGATATCAATAGAGACATTAGGAAATCTGGCAAAGTGTACTCGGTAGCGAAAGGTTAATATAATAGGTACTTACCACTTCCTGTTTTCTGTATGCTTAATAAAACACTGTTGAAATCTTGAGAACTGTTTGCTAATCTTGTTCCCAGAATGTTCTGTCCTCAACTGCCAAACTGCAGAAAGTACTTCCTCACCCAGTTGCCCACAAACAGCTCACTCGCCCGGACCCATCAATAAACATCCTGCCCTGCCCTCTCAAAGGAAAGTATATAAGCTCTGCTTAAGCTGTTCTCAGGGCTCTCTGCTCTATTCAAGTGAACTCTGAGCCCCAGCATGCTGGACCCATAATAAACCCTTTGCTTTTGCATGAGACAGTCTCTTTGTGGTTTCTTCCCCGGACGCTCGCCCGACCTTTACATATGGAGGTTCCACTGAGATCCAGCAGCGGCAGATGAGAGACCCCAACGGGCTCCTCTCGGGGTATGTAAGGCGCCTCTTTCTGGTTTCAGGTTTCAGGTTAGGGCTTGGCAAAATGGCTGTTGATGAAGAGTGTGAGCTCTCTCCGACGATGGCTGACAGACATGTCATAGAGCCACAGGCCACGTCACTGGGGGACTCCCCAGAGAACTCGGGAAATCGAGGAACAATAGTCTCCTCAACTCAGTGATATTTTGTTTCAGATTCGGCATATCCAGCCCATCAGGTTTTGCCGGCTACTCAGTCCTGGTCTCAGTGTTGGACGTCCATTGCCTGTCTTTATTGTTTTGTCTTGTCTGTGTCGTGTGTCGTTGCTTTTACTGATTGTTTATCTTTCATAATGGGATAGAGCACTTCAATGCCTCTTTCCCTGACCCTTGATCATTGCACCAAAGTCCGCTTAAGGGCTCAGAATCTTTCTTTTTCAGTAAAACGCTGGACCTGGCAGACTCTCTGTGCCTCAGAATGGCCCACCTTTGGATTCAGATAGCCCCTAGAAGGATCTTTCTACTTCCCACTAATTTAAAAAGTCAGAGATATTGACTTTCAGCCAGCGCCACATA